>NW_017205821.1:0-18449 GCF_001704415.2 Capra hircus
CACTGAAAATTCCTAAAGAAATGGGATACAAGACTACTTGACCTGCCTCCTGAGAAATCCGTATCCAGCCCAAGGAACAACAGCTAGAACTGGACATGGGAAAAACAGACTGGTTCCAATCAGGACAGGAGTATATCAAGGCTATATATTGTCACCCTGCTTATTTAACTTATATGCAGAGTACATCTTGGGAAATGGCTGGACTGGATGAAGCGCAAGCTGGAATCAAGACTGCTGGAGAAATATCAGTAACCTCAGATATGCAGGATGACACCATCTTTATGGCAGAAAGTGAAGAAGAACTAAAAAGCCTCTTGATGAAAGTGAAAGAGGAGAGTGAAAAAGTTGGCTTAAAGCTCAACATTCAGAAAACAAAGATCATGGCATCTGGTCCCATCACGTCATGGCAAATAGATGGGGAAACAATGGAAATAGTGTCAGACTTTATTGTGGGGGCTCCAAAATCACTGCAGATGGTGATTGCACCCATGAAATTAAAAGAGGCTTGCTCCTTGGAAGAAAAGTTATGACCAACCTAGACAGCATATTAAAAAGCAGAGACATTACTTTGCCAACAAAGGTCATATAGTCAAAGCTATGGTTTTTCCAGTAGTCATGTATGGATTGAGAGGTTGAACTATGAAAGAAAACGGAGCACCGAAGAATTGATGCTTCTGAACTGTGGTGTTGGAGAAGACTCTTGAGAGTCCCTTGGACTACAAGGAGATCCAACCATTCCATCCTAAAGAAAATCAGTCCTGATATTCATTGAAAGGACTTATGCTGAAGCTGAAACTCCAAGACTCTGATCACCTGATGTGAAGAAGTGACTCATTTGAAAAGACCTTGATGCTGGAAAGATTGAGGGTAAGACAGGAAGGGATGAGAGAGGATGAGATGGTTGGATGGCATCACCAACTCAATGCTCATGAGTTTGAGTAAACTCAGGAGTTTGGTGATGGATAGGGAAACCTGGCATACTATAATCCAGGAGGTCGCTAAGTGTCACACACACTGAGCAACTGAACTGAATTGAAGATCACAGTTTTTTCAATAATCCTTCAGTTCAGTTCAGTTCAGTCGCTCAGTCATGTCTGACTCATTGTGACCCCATGAATTGCAGCATGCCAGGCTCTTAGAGATGTAATTTTTTTTTTTTTTCATACTCTGTTCCAAGTCAAGTCATTCTTTCTAGCAGTTATGCTGCTGGTCTTCTTGCTACACCCCAAGAGAGCTTCAGCACTAACTGAAACAGGTCTTGTGAATGGGGTAAACGGAAGCCTCCCCAGGCTAAAATGGCATCAATTTTCAAAGTTCCCCAAAATTTCTAAAGTTGCTTTTTGTATCTTTGGTGAATTTAAGAGTTATAAATGTTTTGGTTTCACAGTTTTGCCCAATTTTATCATTGCTTTCTGTCAAGAGGATTTACCTTCCTTCTTACTTCTTCTATCAAGAAGTCCAGAACTCTAGAATAAAACTGTGTATCTATGGAATCCCAGAAAATTGATTACTAATGGGAAGAAATCTGGAAAATATCATTTTACTACAAAATAAAATAAAGATCAACAACCTTGAATTTGGACCTTTTGATTGAATAGTAACAAAAACTAATAGTTAAAAAATATTTTCATCTGGGAATTAAGATAACTGGGTTCTGGTTCTGATGTTGCCGCCCATGAGTTGCCAATCCCAGTGCACTGGTTCAGCTAGCTGAGCCATGCATTTCTCAGCTGTCAAGCAGAAGTCCCTGTCAGGGTCTTTCTAGGTCTAATGTTTGAGCTTCATATGAAAACAGCAAAAAATAACTGAAATATACTTAAAAGACCACAGTGATAATGAAAATAAAGCAAGCATGTTGCACTATAATGCCCACAGCCACTTTGGTTAAACACAATAGTGATCACGGACTTGTCTTAGCACACATTCAGAGAATGTGAATATGTCACTAGAGTTTTGACATGATCGTATAATCAAAATCTGATCCCTTGGACAGCAAGTAGGTCAAACCAGTCAATCTTAAAGGAAATCAACCCTGAATACTCATTGGAAGGACTGTTGCTGAAGTTGAAACACCAGTATTTTGGTCATCTGACGTGAACAGCTGACTCACTGGAAAAGTCCCTGATGCTGGGAAAGATTGAAGGCATAAAGATAAGAAGGCATCAGAGGATGAGAGGGCTGGATGGCATCACCATGACCAATGCAATGGACATGAACTTGGGCAAAATTTCAGGAGATGGTAAAGGACAAGGAGGCCTGGCATGCTGCAGTCCATGAAGTCCCAAAGAGTCAGACACAGCTGGGCAGTTGAGCAACAACAACATAACCAAAATGCTCAACCAATGGCCTGCTTGATAATATAAATAATAACTAAGTAACCAAGGCCTAAGCACACAGATAACAAGTATAACATGTGTTTGTTCATCTAAAGACAAGGCTTCAAATCTCAGCTCCCTGCTTAGTAACTGTGGGTGAGAATCTTTAATCATTCTAGGCCTCAAGTTCTTCATCTAAAAAATGAGTATAAAATCATATATCACTATAATAGCTAAGAGGATTAAAACAGACATAGCATTTCAAGTTCACAGCGGAGTGTGGCACATAAATGCTCTATAAATAATGGTAGGTATAATTATTTCATATCGCCAGGGTTTGCTCTGAGCTGGCAATGGAGGTGACTATGTGCATAAAGGTGGAAAGCCATACCAGATCCTTATTCCTTTGCCTAGACTGATGCTGGGATAAGTTATGCTAGGAAAGCCCTCCATAAACTAAATATCAGTACCTGTTATAAGCCTCACAACCCTATAATGTGGAATTGGGAAGGTACAATGGGATGAGGTGGGAGGGGAAGTAGGAAAGATGAGAATTGAGCAGCCAGTGAAGAGAATTCCACAGAGGGCCACTGATTTGCTTCAGGTGGTGGAAGGAATAAAGTGAGAATCTGTGAGGGTGACAAGAAGCACATAAGGAGCACAGAGGAGACTGGTTCTGCCTAAGGCTACCTCACAGGTCCCATTTCAGAAACTAAAGTCTTCTCCCTTCTCTCTTTCACAGCCCCAAGCATCTATATGTCCCAATGACTCATTGTTCTCTCTTCTTTATCAGCAAAATATGCAGTTTCACTCCTCCACCTTGCCTCCCAAATTGGTCCCAAGCCCAGATATTTCCCAAAACTGTGCCTCATTTATCCCCCTTGGCAGGCGTCCCTAAAGGTTCTCTGGCTGTTCTCAGGCTGACATGTTGGTGACCATATTTACCCACTATGGTGTGTGTTGTTTTCTGATGTATGGGCTTTTCTTCCGAGGCTCTAGGAAACAGCCTCTCCAAGCGACTCATTAGGATGTTAGGGGTTATGTTGATTCTCACAACTGACAAAGTCAGTTGTGAGAATCAGGTATGGTTCACTCAGGCTTCATATGATGTTCTTGCCTCTGCCCATCCCCAACTTCATCATGAGGTTGCAGCAGTTTGAAGAATCATAGCTGCATAGCATCTCAGAGAGAGGGAGCAAACGACTATTACTTCCTCTGTCTCTCTCTATAAAGAAAAAAATCCCCATTACCACATTTCCTTGAAAACGTATCCTTTTCTGAGCCTATTCCTGTGGTCAGAGAAATGCCATATACCAATTGACTATAGCCTGCATTCTTAAACTGACCCCTTGCAAATTCCTCAAAATTTCATGTCTACATGAACCTTCTGGGGATCTTGCTAAAATAGACTCTGAATCAAGAAATTTGGAGTGGTGTCTGAGATTCTGCATTTCTAGCATCCCAGGAAACACTGATGGCCTACATTTTGACTACAGAGAAATAATGGCTATATGGACTAAATATGGAAGGGTTATAAGCTTCCTAAAAATGACAACTTTGTTTCTATTCACCATTGAATAGAGCCTATAATACTACTCTGGTAGCTCAGACAGTAAAAAGTCTGCCTGCAGGGCAGAAGACCCAGGTTTGATTCTTGGGAAGATCCCCTGGAGAAGAGAATGGCAACCCACTCCAGTATTCTTGCCTGGAGAATCCCAAGGACAGAGGAGCCAGGTGGGCTACAGTCCGTGGGGTCACAAAGAGTTGGACATGACTGAGTAAACAACACACTTATAATACTAACAGTACATAATAGGTATCCTCTAAGTATTTGTTTAATTTTGAAGAACTATCTTCCAAAAATTGGGAAATTGATGACTAGCCAGGTAACAGAACTTCTCTGAGCACAACTGTTAACCTTTGAACCTTTCCAATATTATTTAAAACACCCAATAGATTCTGAAAGCCCAAACTGAATAAGTGATATAATACTTGCACTTTGAAATTGGAAAGTTAAGTAATTCACCTTTCCTTGAGAATTTTCATAAGAAAACAGCTCAACAGCCCTCCTGAGACATCAATAATTAAACAGAGGAATATCTTTTCCAGGTATACACATTTTTGCAATTAGAAGTATTACATACAAAGGTTATTGAATGTTTGAGCCTCCAAGAAAAACTGCAATAATTTTTTGCAAACTTAAAAAATTGAATATAGTTAACTGTACATTATATGAGTTACAAGTATACAATACAGTGATTCACAACTTTTAAAGATTATACCCATTTATAGTTATTATAAAATATTGACTATATTCCCTATGTTGTACAATATTTCTTTATGGCTTATTTTATACTTAATGGCTTGTACCTCTTAATCCCCTTCCCCAGACTTTCCCTCTCCTTTTCTGTCTCTCCACTGGTAACCACTAGTTTGTTCTTCATATCTGTGAGTCTGCTCTTTTGTTATATATACTAGTTTGTTGGGCTTTTTTTTTTTTTTTGACTCCACATATAAGTGATACCATACAATATCTGTCTTTGTCTGACTTATTCTGCTTATCATGGTGCCTTCCAAGTTCATGCATGTCATTGCAAATGGCAGTTTCATTCCTTTTTATGGCTGATTAGTATGCCATTGTATATACATTACCTACCACATCTTCTTTACTCATTCATCTGTTGATAGATTCTTAGGTTTCTTTCATATCTTGGCAATTATAGATAACGCTGCTGTGAACATTAGAGTAGGTGTATCTTTTCAAATTAGTGTTCTTTGGCTATATACCCAGGAGTGGAATTATTGGGTAATATGGTAATTCTATTTTTAGTTTTTGGAGAAATCTCAACACTGATCCACAGTGTCTGCATCAATTTACAGCCTCACCAACAGAGTGCAAGGGTTTCCTTTTTTCCACATCCTTGCCAACACTTGGTATTTGTGTTCTGTTCATTCTGACAGATGTGAGGTGATATCTCATTGTGGTTTTGATTTGCATTTCCCTAAAGATTAGTGATATTAAGAATCTTTTCATGTGTTGTTGTTCATCTGCATTTTCCTCTTTGGAAATATTCTATTCAATTATTTTGCCCATTTAAAAAATCATGTTGTCTAATAAAAGCTATATATGACAAACCCACAGCAAACATTATCCTCAATGGTGAAAAATTGAAAGCATTTCCCCTAAAGTCAGGAACAAGACAAGGGTGTCCACTTTCACCGCTACTATTCAACATAGTTCTGGAAGTTTTGGCCACAGCAATCAGAGCAGAAAAAAGAAATCAAAGGAATCCAAATTGGAAAAGAAGAAGTAAAACTCTCACTGTTTGCAGATGACATGATCCTCTACATGGAAAACCCTAAAGACTCCACCAGAAAATTACTAGAGCTAATCAATGAATATAGTAAAGTTGCAGGATATAAAATCAACACACAGAAATCCCTTGCATTCCTATACACAAATAATGAGAAAGCAGAAAAAGAAATTAAGGAAACAATTCCATTCACCATTGCAACGAAAAGAATAAAATACTTAGGAATATATCTACCTAAAGAAACTAAAGACCTATATATAGAAAACTATAAAACACTGATGAAAGAAATCAAAGAGGACACTAATAGATGGAGAAATATATCATGTTCATGGATCGGAAGAATCAATATAGTGAAAATGAGTATACTACCCAAAGCAATTTACAAATTCAATGCAATCCCTATCAAGCTACCAGCCACATTTTTCACAGAACTAGAACAAATAATTTCAAGATTTGTATGGAAATACAAAAAACCTCGAATAGCCAAAGCAATCTTGAGAAATAAGAATGGAACTGGAGGAATCAACTTGCCTGACTTCAGGCTCTACTACAAAGCCCACAGTCATCAAGACAGTATGGTACTGGCACAAAGACAGACATATAGATCAATGGAACAAAATAGAAAGCCCAGAGATAAATCCACACACATATGGACAACTTATCTTTGACAAAGGAGGCAAGAATATACAATGGAGTAAAGACAATCTCTTTAACAAGTGGTGCTGGGAAAACTGGTCAACCACTTGTAAAAGAATGAAACTAGATCACTTTCTATCACCGTACACAAAAATAAACTCAAAATGGATTAAAGATCTAAATGTAAGATCAGAAACTATAAAACTCCTAGAGGAGAACATAGGCAAAACACTCTCAGACATAAATCACAGCAGGATCCTCTATGATCCACCTCCCAGAATTCTGGAAATAAAAGCAAAAATAAACAAATGGGATCTAATTAAAATTAAAAGCTTCTGTACAACAAAGGAAAATATAAGAAAGGTGAAAAGACAGCCTTCTGAATGGGAGAAAATAATAGCAACTGAAATAACTGACAAACAACTAATCTCAAAAATATACAAGCAACTTCTGCAGCTCAATTCCAGAAAAATAAACGACCCAATCAAAAAATGGGCCAAAGAACTAAGTAGACATTTCTCCAAAGAAGACATACGGATGGCTAACAAACACATGAAAAGATGCTCAACATCACTCATTATTAGAGAAATGCAAATCAAAACCACAATGAGGTACCACTTCACACCAGTCAGAATGGCTGCGATCCAAAAATCTGCAAGCAATAAATGCTGGAGAGGGTGTGGAGAAAAGGGAACCCTCCTACACTGTTGGTGGGAATGCAAACTAGTACAGCCACTATGGAGAACAGTGTGGAGATTCCTTAAAAAATTGCAAATAGAACTACCTTATGACCCAGCAATCCCACTTCTGGGCATACACACCGAGGAAACCAGAATTGAAAGAGACACATGTACCCCAATGTTCATCGCAGCACTGTTTACAATAGCCAGGACATGGAAACAACCTAGATGTCCATCAGCAGATGAATGGATAAGAAAGCTGTGGTACATATACACAATGGAGTATTACTCAGCCGTTAAAAAGAATTCATTTGAATCAGTTCTGATGAGATGGGTGAAACTGGAGCCAATTATACAGAGTGAAGTAAGCCAGAAAGAAAAACACCAATACAGTATACTAACACATATATATAGAATTTAGGAAGATGGCAATGATGACCCTGTATGCAAGACAGGAAAAAAGACACAGATGTGTATACCAGACTTTTGGACTCAGAGGGAGAGGGAGAGGGTGGGATGATTTGGGAGAATGGGAATTATAACATGTATACTGTCATGTAAGAATTGAATCGCCAGTCCATGTCTGACATAGGGTGCAGCTTGCTTGGGGCTGGTGCATGGGGATGACCCAGAGAGATGTTGTGGGGAGGGATGTGGGAGGGGGGTTCATGTTTGGGAACGCATGTAAGAATTAAAGATTTTAAAATTTAAAAAAAATAAAAAATTAAAATAAAAAAAATAAAAAAAATAAAAAAAATTAAAAAAAATAAATAAATAAAATCATGTTGTCTTTTCAATGTTGAGTTGAGTGAACTGTTTATGTTAGATATTAACATGTTATTGATCGTATCATTAGCAAATATTTTCTCCTATTCAGTAGGCTGATGGTTTCCTTTGCTGTGCATAAGCTTTTAAGTTTAATTTGGTCCCGTTTGTTTATTTTTGCTTTTATTTCAGTTGTTTTAGGAGACAGATCCCCTCCAAATATTACTATTATTTACATTAAGACTGCTTTGCCTATTTTTTCCTCCGAGAGTTTTATAGTATTTAGTTTTACATTTAGGTCTTTAATTCATTTTGGGTTTATTTTTGTATATGGATTGTATGTATATTGTTGCATTTTATATATGTACTGTTTAATTTGGCTTGATGATATTTTGTTGAGAACTTTTTGCATCTATGTTGATCAGTAATACTGACCTGTAATTTTCTTTTTTTTGTGATAACTTTGTCTACCCTCCTACCCCTTTTGTTGTGGCTCCTTCTTTATGTCTTTTGCTTTAGGTCCTTTTCATTGATGGTCATCTGCAGATAGTTGTGATTTTAGTGTGCTCATGAGAGGAGGCAAGCTTACAGTCTTTCAACTTTCCATCTCAGCTATCTCTTTGCAAACTTTTTAACATGCCTTCTCATACAGGATAAGGATAAGTGGCTTGTGAAAATGACAAATTATCCAAATTATTTTGAGAAGGCGAGCAGAAGTATCCTGCTTTAGAAGATGTCCTATGTGTCCCAGCAGTGCTCTCCCCTCTTGTCACCAAGCTATTTGCTCTACGGGTTCCCCCTAGGGAGGCTATATGGGTCATTCCATTGTAGTGGGCTGGCTATGGGGGTGGTCTGATAGGCTTGTTTGAACCCTAGTGCAGTCGGTTGCCAGGCCCTGCAGATAAACTAGCTGTTAGTTAACAGGGTCTGGTCATGAGACGACTGGCTGCAGAACCCCAGGGGGTACCAGGGCTAGTGTTATCTCACTGGTGGGTGGAGTCAGGGTCCAGAAGACTCCAGAGTTGTTGCCTTCCCCCTAATGGGTGGAGGGTGCAGGTCCTGGGGTGTATGTCAAATTACTAGCAGGTAGAGCTGGATCCTAGAGACTGATTGCAGGGCCGAGGGTTCCCAGAGCTGGTGTCAGATCACTGGGGGTAGGAGAGGCGGGGGTGGGGAAGGAGAGCCTGGTTCCTGACATAGTTGGGTATGGGGTCTTCAGTGTCCCAAAGCTTGTGTTGGTCTGCTAGTGGTCCCAGGGTAGGGTCTGGCCTGCTGTGGGTGGGCTGAATCCTCAGGCTGAGTGATCGCGGTTTTCTTGAATCTGTTGTCTGCCCCCTGGTGGGTGAGGCTGGTTTAGTGGTTAGGGCAGGCTTCCTGGAGGGCAGGACCAATTCCTGCCCACTGGACAGTAGACTTGGGTTTTGGCCCGCTAGTGGGTGAGGCCATGTCTAGATGCCATCGTGGGTTCAGGAAGTCTTTAGGTAACCTGTCCACTGATGAGTTGGGCTGTGTCCCTACCTAGTTAATTATTTGCCCTAAGGGATCCCAACACTGGCACCTATAGGCTGTTTGAATGGGACCAGGTCTTGGTGCTAATGAGCTAGAGGGTAGATTGCATGATGGTGTCTGTCTGCACCCTTGTTCATGCAATAGAAAGCTCCAAAATACGGCTGACACCAATATCTATGTTCCCAGGGTGAGCCTCAGCCACCCCCCACTCCACACCATCACCAACTCAATAATAGACATGTGTTTGAGCAAACTCTGGGAGATGGTGAAGGACAGGGAAGCCTGATGTGCTGCTGCAGTTCATGGGTTCACAATGTGTCAGACACAACTTGGTGACTAAACAACATCAAAATGTCTATGTCCCCAGGATGAACCTCAGCCGCACCGCTCCCCGCCCCCTGCAACACACACACCCTACACCCAGTCCCTCCTGGAGACTCTCCAAGACCAAACTACTGCTTTTGGTCCTACCAGATTACCGCTTTTCTCCTGGGTCCTAGTGGGCATGAGATTTTGTGTGCATCTTTTAAGAGTGAAGTCTTTATTTCCCCCAGTCCTTTGGGACTTCCAAAAGTAAGCCCTGCCAGGCCTTCAAAGCCAAATGCTCTGGGGGCTCATCTTCCCAGTGCAGAACCCTGGGCTGAGGAGCCCAACTCAGGGCTCAGAACTCTCACTCCTGTGCGAGAAGCTCTGCAATTATTCTCTAGTTTGTAGTTTGCCCACCTGGAGGTATGGGTCTTGATTCTATCTTGAGTCTGCCCCACATATCCATCTTGTTGTGGTTCCTTCTTTATGTCTTTAGCTTTACATCTTTTTCTTCATGGTCATCTGCAGATAGTTGTGATTTTGGTGTGCTCATGAGAGGAGGAAAGCTCAGGGTCTTTTCACTCTGCCATCTCAGCTATCTTTTTGGAAACTTTCTAACATGCTTTCTCATATAGGATAAGGATAAGTGGCATGTGAAAATGACACAAATTATACAAATTCAGATTGAAATATTGAAATGAGATATCCTTTTGTTAATACAATACGTTCTGATTCATTAGAAAATATAAGAGCAGGTGATTTAGATTTGAAAGGACTTATAGTACTTTCTAAGAAGTTTTTCTGAAATAGTTTCACGTCTTCCCAAGTGTTTCTTCCTGTTTGCAGTCCTCAGCAGTAGCTCTGCATTCTGTAGGAGTGAAGACACTTGGATAGATGCCTTCCTGAATTCCATGCATTCGCCCGAGTTGATGGCTCTTGAGAGAAAACATTATCTCCAAACGAAAAACTTCAGATGGAAGACTGTAGAACATAAAAACAAACAAAAAGCCACACTCAGAGTTATGACCCCAGGCATTTCCCAGCTCTATTCCCTAATGAAACAACTTTCTGAAGTTAGAGGGGATAACAGCCATCCTCACATCAGTCAACACTGATGTAAGGCCTCTGTGACCTCCATCCCATTTACCTCTTGCTAGTAGATCTCAGGTGACTGTCAGAGGCTCAGTCAGTTCCTGGGAAAGGACTAATCCCCAAACCCCATTTTCTTATCCCCCTTTTCTTATCAGGGGGAAATGCACTTATTCCTTCTGGAGACTGACTTCCAGAGGTGACAAATGCAAACTGTGTTTTCTCAGTTGCCCCTAAACTCCAATCTTACCTCCTGCCAAGCTCACAGGGTAGAAGGTTCCTCTCTGGCAAGGAAGTTTATGCATGACTGTCTTTTTTCATGGGAGAGGGGTATATAGAACAAGAAAAGAGAAAGCAGGGCACAGATACTATCCTACATTCTTCCCTTCTCCCAGCAGAAAATGTTCAGTACTTCACCTAAAGGAAGTGTAGGGCACAAGACCTATTGTTTTCCCTGGCAATGAAGGGGAAAAGAGAATCTTGTCCCACTTTGGACAATTTTGAAAGCATCAACATAGCCAGTTCTATAGCTGAGGGACTGGAACATACTATGAACAACTTAGAAAACAAGAATCTCAGTAGCTATTGTAAAAAAGTACTGAAATGAACATCAGAATTCTTGTGTGGCTAGGGCATAGAAGCAGCCTAGATGTCCTTCGACAGATGAATGGAAACAGAACTTGTGGTACATATATACAATGCTATTACTCAACTTTGAAAAAGAACACATTTGAGTCAGTCCTATTGAGGTGGATAAACCTAAAGCCTATTCTACAGACTGAAGTAAGCCAGAAGGAGAAAGACAGATATTGTATATTAATGCATGTGTACAGAATCTAGATAGATGGTACCCTTGAATCTATTTGCAGCAGCAATGGAGATGCAGACAGAAAGAACAGACTTGTGGACAAAGTGGGGGAGGGAGAGGGTGAAATGAATGGAGACAGTAGCATGGAAAAATATAAATTTCTATATGTAAAACAGATGTGTTGTGCCGTGCTAAATTGCTTCAGTTGTGTTTGACTCTGTGCGACACTGTGGACCATAGACCACCAGGCTCCTCTGTCCATGGGATTCTCTAGGCAAGGATACTGGAATGGGTTGCCATTCTCTTCTCCAGGGGATCTTTCCATGTAAAATAGTTAGCCAGTGGGAATTTGCTGTGTGACACAGATAGCTCATCCCAGTGCCCCCTTACAACCTAAAGGGGTAGGATGGGGTGTGAGATGGCAGGGAGGTAGGTTCAAGAGAGAGGGGACATAAGTATACCTGTGGCTGATTCATGTGGTTGTAAGGCAGAAACTAGCACAATATTGTAAAATATCTTACAATAAAGAAATTAAAAAAAAAAATCTTAGTAGCTAAACTGTATACAAAGGTCCAGAAATTGTTGCCTTCAAAGAGATATTTTTCCTGTCAAGTTTTGTGGGAAGACCAGGGGACAGACTTGAAGATAGTCATAAGCAGTAAGTACCCCACATAGAACCCCAAATCCCTAGGTGAAACCAGAACTGTTATAACTCTTGCCTATCCTTGGAAGCAAAGAGAATTTTCCATAAGAATGACTATATATACACACACACACCTCATTTTTCCCTGCCAGCCAGCCCTGTGCCCCTATATTCTTTTTAAGAACTTTTGCATTTTTGGACTTCCCTGGTGGTTCCAGTGGTTAACACTCCATGCTTCCACTGAAGGGGGCACTGGTTCAATCCCTAGTCAGAGAACTAAGATCCTGCATGTCAAGCAGCACAGCCAGGGGAAAAAAAAAAAAAGCATATTTGTTCTTCCTGCACTGTATGTCAGTCTGAACCCATACGATTTGAATGAACCAAAATGGCCACAAAGGGATCAAGCAGAGAGCCCTTCACTGTTCTTAAAAGGCCCTTCCCATGTCTTATCCCCTCTTGATTTTAGACTCAGGAAGTTTCGAAGAATGGTGGTAGCATTCAAAACTAAAGTAGGGAAAGGTTTCTGAATATTCCGTTAGGAAATATACTAGAATTAGGAAATTTTGCTTAGGAAAGGTAATTCTCTGAGCTTATCATGACCTTTGCAATACTGAAAATCTTTCAAGAACTCTAAATAATGGGTTTTAAGAGAGTAGTACAAAATCATTTTTAAAATACTAAGCAATATAGATAACTTAAAAGTATTACAAAGTCATCACTGCAAAGTGATGATTTTCCCCATCCTTTTCATTTCTATGCAAATCTTTAATCTAGGAAATGTTAGTGATTACTAAATGCCTCTCAAGCTTCAGGATACAGGGTGAATAATTGAAGTCATTCATTTATAAGATAAGGCATTAATGAGTAACTATGAAGATCATATAATCGAATTGTGGAAATTAACAACATTTCAAAGTTCAGTTAAATCCCTCTGAGAAGTTCTAGCTTTGCAATTCTAAACAGTTGCTGCTTCCACTTCAAAAAGTAATTCTTTAGCCTTCTCTTTGGTACCTTCCTTGTTACCACACCCCCACCATCCCTACTCCCAGTGCTTTTCTAACAAACAGAGAAAGAAAAAGGAAAAAACAAAATAAAAACTGTTAAAATTCCAAGGTTTTACTTCAAGCCAAGGCCACATTTCTAAGCAACTTTGATCAGGCAAATTCCCTCTAAGTGTCTCAATTTTTCCTCTAGAAAAGTGAAATAATGGATCTGCAAATTTGTAACGGCATTTAGAGATTGAATGAAGCCTACCTGCTGAGATTTCTGTTTCCAGACAGATGGAGTAGACATCCTTTTACTTATTCCTCCTGTTAAGTTGAACTAAAAACAACTAAACTAAAAACAAATATTAAAAGATCTTAAAGGTGATAAGAGGAGGGCAGACCAGCTAGAGACCTTGGCAGCTGAAGAACATAGGTAATGAGTTCTCTGAAGTTTCTCTGCAACTCATTTATTCCAGATTGAATCCTGGAGAAGTAACACCCTACCAACAACATAGATGGAAAAGGGAAAAAAAAAAAAAAAAAAAAAGCGTGACAGAAAGCCTGCTCCCTGTGGCCAAAGGATAAGGAAAGGGATAGTCTACAAGGTGATAAACAAAAACAAAAAACCTCAGATAACAACCAGTCTACTCCAGCCAAGCAACACAGAATAAAACAGCAGCCCAATCGCTACCTCTACCAAGAAAGGCCAAGTGGAGAACCTATACACCCATAATTTGGCAGCTTGAAATGAGGGGCTCCAATCCTTTCTCTCTCAGGGTTTATCAGAGGAAGCCTAATGGAGAGTCAGGATTTTCACCAACATTCAGTAGTAACAGGAACACCACAGTCTACAGTGTCAGTGGAAAGCATATGGGGATCCTGAAATCCCACCCTTTCCATCAGTAGCAAGGAGCGTCTCTCCCCTGGAGTATCAGCAGAGTCAGAGGGAAGAACCTGGACTCCAACCTCATTCAGCAGTAAGGTGGTGGTACCCCCGACCTTCATACACCAGAGCACTGTCAGAAGATGCCTGATGCAACATAAGACTTATATAAGATCTGGAATCTTATAACACACTAAACTGTCTGGGTTTCAATTTTTTAAATTAATGTATTTATTTTATTTGGAGGCTAATTACTTTATAATATTGTGGTGGCTTTCAACTGAAGAAAGTAGGGAAAACAACTAGGCCATTCAGGTATGATCTAAATCAAATTCCTTATGATGATACAGTAGAAGTGATTACTAGATTCAAGGGATTAGATCTGGTAGATAGAGTGCCTACAAAACTATGGATGGAGGTTTATAAATTGTATAGGAGGTGGTGACCACAACCATCTCCCCAAAAAAGAAATGTAAGAAATCAAAGTGGTTGTTTGAGAAGGCCTTCAAATAGCAGAGAAAAGAAAAGAAGTGAAGGGCAAAGAGAAAAAGGAAAGATATACCCAACTGAATGCAGAGTTCCAGATAATAGCAATGAGAGATAAGAACACCTTATGTGAACAATGTAAAGAAATAGACTAAAACAACAGAATGGGAAAGACTAGAGATCTCTTCAAGAAAACTGGAGCTACCAAGGCAATATTTCATGCAAACATGGGCACAATAAAGGACAGAAATGGCAAGGGCCTAATAGAAGAGATTAAGAAGAGGTGGCAGAAACATGCAGAAGAAGTGTACAAAAAAGCTCTTAATGACTCAGATAACCACAATGGTGTGGACACTCACTTAGAGCCAGACATCCTGGAGTGTGAAGTCAAGAGGGCCTTCTCAAGTAATGCTTCCGGAGGGAAGCATTACTATGAACAAAACTAGTGGAAGTGATGGAATCCCAGCTGAGTTGTTTCAAATCCTAAAAGATGATGCTGTGAAAGCACTGCACTCAATAGATCAGCAAATGTGGAAAACTCAGCAATGGATACAGGGTGGTAAAAAGTCAGTATTCATTCCAAACCCAAAGAAAACAATGTCAAAGGCTGTTCAAACTATTGTGCAATTGCAATCATTTCACATGCTAGCAAGGTAACGCTCAAAATCCTTCAAGCTAGGCTTCAGCACTCTGTGAACTGAGAATTTATAGATGTAGAAGCTGGATTTAGAAAAGCCAGAGGAATCAGAAATCAAATTGCCAATGTTCGCTGGATCATAGAGAAAACAATGGAATTCCAGAAAAACTTCTACTTCTATTTCATTGACTATGCTAAAGTCTTTGATTGTGTGCACCATAACAAACTGTGGGAAATTCTTAAAGAGAAGGGAATAGCAGACCACCTTACCTGTCTTCTGAGAAACATGTATGCAAATCAAGAAGCAACAGTTAGAACCGGACATGGAACAATGGACTGGTTCCAAATTGGGAAGTACATCAAGGCTGTATGTTGTCACCCTGCTTATTTAACTTTTATGTAGAGTACATCATGCAAAGTGCCAGGCTGGGTGACTCACAAAATGGAATCAAGATTGGCAGGATAAATATCAACAACATCAGATATGCAGATGATACCACTCTAGCGGCAGAAAGTGAAGAGGAACTAAAGAGCCTCTTGATGAGGGTGAAAGAGGAGAGTGGAAAACGTTGGCTTAACGCTTTTTTAAACACTCTCAAAAAAAGTAAAACCATGGCATCTGGTCCCATCACTTCATGACAAATAGATGGGAAAAAAGCAGAAACAGTGTTAGATTTTACTTTCTTGGGCTCCAAAATCATTGCAGATGGTGACTACAGCCATGAAATTAAAAGATGCTTGCTTCTTTAAACGAAAGCTATGACAAACCTAGACAGTATATTAAAAAGCAGAAACATTACTTTGCAAACAAAAATCTGCATAGTCCAAAGCTATGGTTTGTCCCAGTAGTCATGTAGTATGGATGTGAGAGTTGGACCATAAAGAAGGCTGAATGCCAAAGAATTGATGCTTTTGAACTGTGGTGTTGGAGAAGACTCTTGAGAGTCCTTTGGAGGTCAAAGAGATCAAACCAGTCCATCCTAAAGTAAATCAACCCTGAATATTCATTGGAAGGACTTTTGCTGAAGCTCTAATACTTTGGCCACTTGATGCAAAGAGCTGACTCATTGGAAAAGTCCCTGATTCTGGAAAAGATTGAGGGCAGGAGGAGAATGGGGTGACAGAAGATGAGATGTTTGGATGACATCACTGACACAATGAACATGAATTTGAGCAAACTCAGGGACATAGAGAAGGACAGGGAAGACTGGTGTGCTGCGTTCCATTGGGTCGCAAAGAATCAGACACAACTTATCCACTGAACAACAACAACAAATAAACATACCTGAAATAAATGATTAATAGGAAATCTTAGCAAAGCGATAGAAGACATGAAGAAAAACGAAATGGAAATTCTAGAACTAAAAGAAATAAAATAACTGATATATAAACTCAGTAATGAGTTCAACATCAGAAGGAACAAGGCAGAGGAAAGAGTCAATGAACTTGAATAAAACAATAGAAATTATAGAGAGGAAATAGACTTGAAGAAATGAACAGACTCAGGGATATGTGGAACTATATCAAATGACCCTGATATCACATTTTTAGATAATGATATTTTTTAAGCAGATGAAGGTAACAAAATTACTCATACAAAAAATGGCAAAAAGTTTCCTAAATCTGGCCAAAAATGGGAGGTTGGTGAGGTTCCAACAGGTTCAAGAAGCTGAGTGAAACTCAACCACAAAAAAAGCCAAAGAAATTGATTCCAAGAGACATCACAGTTAACCTTACGACAACTAAAGACAAAATCCTAAAAGTTGCCCAGGGAAATGATGTATCACTTAGAGGAGAAAACTAGAGTTCAAATGGCAGTAGTGTGTTTCTCACCAGAGCTCTGGAAGCCAGAAGGAAGGGGCAGAAGATTTAGGTGGTGAAAGAAAAAAAAAAAAAAAAAGAACTATCAACTCTGAATCTCATACCCAGAGAAATATCCTTTAAGAATGAAAGGAAACTTTAGACATTCTCAGATGAAAAATAATTCAGAGTATATTCCCAGCAGATCTACCTGAGAAGGACAGCTAAGGAAGAGTGCAGACTGCCTGCATTCTGGCAGAGATACAGTCATTGCCAAAGCCAACATGGAGCTCCACTTCTCCCACCTCCTTTCCCCGTAGGCAGCAGCAGACCTAAGGTAAGGATGTATCCAGACTCCTCCCCAGACAGCGCTATAAACAGAATGAAAATGATCGAAGAATTCTTGAAATATCAGTAAGGAAGAAAGTCTGCAGAAAAGAGAAAATAAATCAGTTAAGCCCTAGGACTTTCCTTCTCCTTGATTTTTCCGAAAATTGTATTTGATAATTCAAGTAAAAATTAATAATATTGTCTAATGTGATTGTTAATGAATATAGAAGAACTATTTAAAACATCTATATTACAATAGGGATGAGCGAAAGGACCTTCAGTTCAGTTCAGTTGCTCAGTCGTGTCCGGCTCTTTGTGACCCCATGAATCACAGCAGCCAGGGCTTCCTGTCCATTACCAACTCCCAGAGTTTACCCAAACTCATGTCCATCGAGTCAGTGATGCCATCCAGCCATCTCATCCTCTGTCATCCCCTTCTCCTCCTGCCCCCAATCCCTCCCAGCATCAAAGTCTTTTCCAATGAGTCAACTCTTCGCATGAGGTGGCCAAAGTATTAGAGTTTCAGCTTCTAAATCAGTCCTTCCAATGAACATGCAGGTCTGATCTCCTTTGGGATGGATTGGTTGGATCTCTTTGCAGTCCAAGGGACTCTCAAGAGTCTTCTCCAACACCACAGTTCAGAAGCATCAATTCTTTGGTGATCAGCTTCTTTTTACAGTCCAACTCTCACATCCATACATGATTACTGGGAAAATCATAGTTTTGACTAGAGGGATCTTTGTTGGCAAAGTAATGTTTCTGTTTTTTAATATGCTGTCTAGGTTGGTCATAACTTTCCTTCCAAGGAGTAGGTGTATTTTAATTTCATGGCTACAGTCACCATCTGTAGTGATTTTGGAGCCCCCCACAATAAAGTCTGACACTGTTTCTACTGTTTCCCCATCTATTTCCCATGAAGTGATGGGACCAGATGCCATGATCTTAGTTTTCTGAATGTTGAGCTTTACGCCGACTTGTTCACTCTCCTCTTTTATTTTCATCAAGAGGCTTTTTAGTTCTTCTTCACTTTCTGCCATAAGGGTGGTGTCATCTGCATATCTGAGGTCATTGATATTTCTCCGCAATCTTGATTCCAGCTTGTGCTTCTTCCAGCCCAGCATTTCTCATGATGTACTCTGCATATAAGTAAAATAAGCAGGGTGACAACATGCAGCCCTGACACACTCCTTTTCCTATTTGGATCCACTCTGTTGTTCCATGTCCAGTTTCTAACTAGGTTGCTTCCTGACCTGCATACAGGT
>NW_017205822.1:0-5126 GCF_001704415.2 Capra hircus
CGAGAGGAGGGAACCTTTCCTGCGTGGTCGGAAAGAATTCCGGCATTACCGTCGTATCTCAAGAAGAGGCGCTCTGCACAGGAAAGGCCAGAGAAACTCCAGGGTCGTGCCACCATTCCAGAGTCACCCAGATGTCTCAGTCCATTCCAGGAAACCTGTTTTCCTGCACTGCCTCGACTTTCAAGCCGAGGATCGACTCACAAAACGGTGGCACGTGGGACAGCTCTGTGGGAAAGCCTCGTGGGAAAGCATCGAGGGAAAGACACAGATCCTTGATCCACGCGAAGAGAAGCATGACACTGCTGCTACAGATCGGGAGGAAATCGCACGTGCATGGCCCCACTCGAGATGAGGACTGACTCCCCTGGGGAGACTCCAGAAGTACCCCAAGATCCATGTCAGCACTGGAGAGGAATGCTCAGGTTCCGGCACGGACTCCACACAAGGTCTAGACCCCGGAATCTACGGGAGAGGAATCCCGAGAGGCCCCAGAGCAATTCCCATGGGGACTGGCCTTTCCTGAGGGCACCAGGGTGGGTCCCTGAGGTCCCATCGTAAGTCGAGAGCACCTGCCGCAACTCGAGAAAATCCAGGAGGTTCCCCAATCCAGGCGAGATGAGGCCCATTTCCGCTGAGGCAACAAGGGGGTAATCACACTTAAACTCTGGAACTTCCAAAGGGTCCTTCACACCTTGCTGCAACTCAAGAAGTTCCCTGACATACCCGTCTCTACTCAAGAGGATCCCAAGGGTCCCGCCCATATCCAGAGTGGCCCCGTTTCCGCCTGCTAGCTCGAGAGGAGGGATCCTTTCCCTGCGTGGTCGGGAAAGTATTCTAGCGTTCCCGTCTCATCTCAAGCATAGGCGCTCTCCACAGGAAAGGCGAGATAAACTCCAGGATCACGCCCCATTCACAGAGTCCCCTGGATGTCTCAGTCCATTCCAGGGAAAACTTTTTTCCCTGCACTGCCTCGACTTTCAAGCTGAGGATCGACTCACACCACGGTGGCATGTGGGACAGCCCTGTGGGAAAGCCTCGTGGGAAAGTCTCCTGAGAAAGCCTCCAGGGAAAGCCACAGATCCCATGATCCACGCGAAGGGAAGCGTGACACTGCTGCTACAGCTCGGGAGGAAAACCCACGTGCATATCCCACTCGCGAAGAGGAATGACTCCCCTGGGAGACTCCAGAGGTACCCAAGATCCATGTCAGCACTGGAGAGGAATCCTCAGGATCCGGCACAGACTCCACACAAGGTCCCAGGGCCCGGCATCGACGGGAGGGAATCCGAGAGGCCCCGTGCAACTGCATGGGGACTGGCCTTTCCTGAGGCCACCAGAGCGGGGTCCTGAGGTCCCAGTCGTAAGTCGAGAGCACCTGCCGCAACTCGAGAAAATCCAGGAGGTTCTCCCCCTCAGGCGAGATGAGGCCCATTTCTGCTGAGACGTCTCGAGGCTAATCACACCTAACCTCTCGAACTTCCAAAGGGTCCTTCACACCCTTGCTGCAACTCAAGAAGTTCCCGACATACCCGTCTCCACTCGAGAGGAAGCACGAGAATCCCGCCCACATCCAGAGGAGCCCTGTTTCCTCCTCCTAGCTCGAGGGGAGGGATCCTTTCCCTGCGTGGTCGGGAAAGAATTTCCGGCATTTCCGTCGCATCTCAAGAGGAGGCGCTCTCAACAGGAAAGGCGATAGGAACTCCAGGGTCGTGCAACCATTCCCAGAGTCCCCCAGATATCTCCGTCCGTTCCAGGGAAACCTGTTTTCCCAGCACTGCGTCGACTTTCAATCTGAAGATCGACTCACACCAGTGGCACGTGGACAGCCCTGTGGGAAAGCCTCGTGGAAAGCCTCGAGGGAAAGCCTCGTGTGAAAGCCTCGAGGGAAAAGCCACAGATCCCATGATCCACGCGAAGGGAAGCACGACACTGCTGCTACAGCTCGGGAGGAAAGCGCATGTGCATGCCCCCACTCGAGACGAGGACAGACTCCCCTGGGAGACTCGAGAAATACCCCAAGATCCATGTCAGCACTGGAGAGGAATTCTCAGGTTCCGGCACTGACTCCACACAAGGTCTTAGGCCCAGCATCGACGGAGAGGAATCCCGAGAGGCCCCCGAGCAACTTGCACGGGACTTGCCTTTCCTGAGGCCACCAGAGCGGGTCCCTGAAGTCCCCGTCGTAAGACGATAGCACCTGCCGCAACTCGACAAAATCCAGGAGGTTCTCCCCTCCAAGCGAGATGAGGCCCATTTCCGCAGAGGCGCCTCGAGGCAAATCACACCTAACCTCTGGAACTTCCAAAGGGTTCTTCACACCCTTGCTGCAACTCAAGAAGTTCCCTGACATACCCGTCTCCACTTGAGAGGAAGCACGAGAGTCCCGGCCACATCCAGCGGAGCCCCGTTTCCGCCTCCTAGCCTGAGTTGAGGGATTCTTTCCCTGCATGGTCCTGAAAGAATTCCCGGCGTTCCCGTCGCATCTCAAGAGGAGGCGCTCTCCACAGGAAAGGCGAGAGGAACTCCAGGGTCGTGCCACCATTCCCAGAGACAACCAGATGTCTCAGTCCATTCCAGGGAAAACTGTTTTCCCTGCACTGCCTCGACTTTCAAGCCGAGGATCGACTCAAACCACGGTGGCAAGTGGGAAAGCCCTGTGTGAAAGCCTCGTCGGAAAGCCCCTGATCCCTTGATCCACGCGAAGGGAAGTACGACCCTGCTGCTACAGTTCGGGAGGAAAGCGCACGTGCATGCCCCCACTCGAGTCGAGGACTGACTCCCCTGGGGAGACTCCAGAATTACCCCAAGGTCCATGTCAGCACTAGAGAGGAATCCTCAGGTTCCGGCACTGACTCCACACAACGTCTTAGGCCCCGGCATCGACGGGAGAGGAATCCTGACAGGCCCCGTGTAACTCGCAAGGAAATGGCCTTTCCTGAAGCCACCAGAGCGGTCCCTGAGGTCCCGGTCATAAGTCGGAGAGCACCTGCCACAACTCGATCAACTCCAGGAGGTTCTACCCTCCAGGCGAGATCAGGCCCATTTCCGCTGAGGCGTCCTGAGGCTAATCACACCTGTACACTGGAACTTCCGAAGGGTCCTCCACACCCTTGCTGCATCTCAAGAAGTTCCCCGACATACCCGTCTCCACTCGAGAGGAAGCACGAGAGTCCCGACCATATCCAGAAGAGCCCCGTTTCCATCTCCTAGCTCGAGAAGAGAGATCCTTTCCCTGCGTGCTCGGGAAAGAATTCCCGGCGTTCCCGTCGCTTCTCAAGAGAAGGCACTCTCCACAGGAAAGGCGAGAGGAACTCCAGGGTCGTGCCACCATTCGCAGAGTCCCCCAGATGTCTCAGTTCATTCCAGGGAAACCTGTTTTCCTGCACTGTTTTGACTTTCAAGCCGAGGATCAACTCACACCACGGTGGCACGAGGGACAGCCCTGTGGGAAAGCCACGTGGGTAAGCCTCGTGTGAAAGCCTCCAGGGAAAGCCACAGATCCCTTGATCCAAGCATAGGGAAGCGTGACACTGCTGCTTCAGCTCAGGAAGAAAGCGCACGTGCATGCCCCCACTTGAGACGAGGACTGACTCCCCTGGGGAGACTCCAGAAGTACCCCAAGATCCATGTCAGCACTGGAGAGGAATCCTCAGATACCGGCACCGACTCCACACAAGGTCTGAGGCCTGACATCGACGGGAAACGAATCCCGAGAGGCCCCGAGCAACTCGAATGGGGACTGGCTTTTCCTGAGGCCACCAGAGCGCGTCCCTGAGGTCCCCGTCGTAAGTCGAGAGCACCTGCTGCAACTCGAGAAAATCCAGGAGGTTCTCCCCTCCAGGCGAGATGCGGCCCATTTCCGCAGAGGCTTCTCGAGGCTATTCACACCTAACCTCTGGAACTTCCAAAGGTCCTTCACACCCTTGCTGCAACTCAAGAAGTTTCCCGACATGCCCGTCTCCACTCGAGAGGAAGCAGGAAAGTCGCGCCCACATCAAGAGAGGCCACGTTTCCGCCTCCTACCTCGAGAGGTTTGATCCTTTCCCTGCGTGGTGGGAAAGAATTCGCGGCGTTCCCGTCACATCTCAAGAGGTGGCGCTCTACAGAGGAAAAGCGAGAGGAACTCCAGGTTCTTGCCACCATTGCCAGAGTCCCCCAGATGTCTCAGTCCATTCCAGGGAACCTGGTTTCCCTGCACTGCCTCGACTTTCAAGCCGAGGATCGACTCACACCACAGTGGCACGTGGGGCAGCCCTGTGGGAAAGCCTCATTGGAAAGCCTCGAGGGAAAGCCACAGATCCCTTGATCCACGTGAAGGGAAGCGTGACACTGCTGCTAAAGCTCGGGAGGAAAGCGCACGTGCATGCCCCCACTCGAGACGAGGACTGGCACCCCTGGGGAGACTCCAGAAGTACCCCAAGATCCATGTCAGCACTGGAGAGGAATCCTCAGGTTCCGGCACCGACTCCACACAAGGTCTTAGGCCCGTGCATCGACGTGAGAGGAATCCCGAGAGGCCCAGAGCAAGTCGCATGGGGACTGGCCTTTCCTGAGGCCACCACAGCGTGTCCCTGAGTCCCCGTCGTAAGTCGAGAGCACCTGCCGCAACTCGAGAAAATCCAGGAGGTTCTCCCCTCCAGGTGAGCTGAGTCCCTTTTCCGCTGAGGTATCTCGAGGCTAATCACACCTTACCTCTGGAACTTCCAAAGGGTCCTTCACACCCTTACTGCAACTCAAGAAGTTCCCCAACATACCCGTCTCCACTCGAGAGGGAAGCACGAGAGTCCCGCACACATCCAGAGGAGCCCGTTTCCGCCTTCTAGCTCGAGAGGAGGGATCCTTTCCCTGCGTGGTCGGGATAGAATTCCCGGTGTTCCCGTCACATCTCAAGAGGAGTCGCGCTCCACAGGAAAGGTGAGAGGAACTCCAGGGTCGTGCCACCATTCCCAGAGTCCCTGGATCTCTCAGTCCATTCCAGGGAAACCTGTTTCCCTTCACTGCCTCGACTTTCAAGCGAGGATCGACTCACACCACGGTGGCACGTGGGACAGCCCTGTGGGAAAGCCTCATGGGAAAGCCTGGTGGGGAAAGCCTCGTGGGAAAGCCTCGTGGGAAAGCCGGGAAAG
>NW_017205823.1:0-5126 GCF_001704415.2 Capra hircus
TTTGGAGTCGGTGCCGGAACGTGAGGATTCCTCTCCAGGGCTGACGTGGATCTTGGGTACTTCTGGACTCTCCTCAGGGTAGTCAGTCCTCGTCTCGAGTGGGGGCATGCACGTGTGCTTTCCTCCCGAGCTGTAGCAGCAGTGTCACACTTCCCTTCGGGTTGATCAAAGCAACTGTGGCTTTCCCTCGAGGCTTTCCCACGAGGCTTTCCCTCGAGTCTTTCCAACGAGGCTTTTCCCACAGGGCTGTCCCACGTGCCCCCGTGGTGTGAGTCGATCCTTGGCTTGAAAGTCGAGGCAGTGCAGGGAAAACAGGTTTCCCTGGAATGGACTGAGACATCTGGGGGACGCTGGGAATGGTGGCCCGACCCTGGATTTCCTCTCGCCTTTCCTGTGGAGATCGCCTCCTCTTTAGATGCGCCGGGAACACTGGGAACTCTTTCCCAATCACTGAGGGAAAGGATCCCTCCTCTCGAGCTAGGAGGCGGAAACGGGCTCCTCTGGATGTGGCGGGACTCTCGTGCTTCCTCTCGAGTGGAGACGGGTATGTTGGGGATCTTATTGAGTTGCAGCAAGGGTGTGAAGGACCCTTTGGAAGTTCCAGAGGTAAGGTGTGATTAGTCTTGAGACACCTCAGCGGAAATGGTCCTCATCTCGCCTGGAAGGGAGAACCTCCTGGATTTTCTCAAGTTGCTGCTGGTGCTCTCGACCTACGACGGGGACCTCAGGGACCCGCTCTGGTGGCCTCAGGAAAGGCCAGTCCCCATGCGAGTTGCTCGGGGAGACTCACGGGATTCCTCTCCCGTCGATGCTGGGGCCTAAGACCTTTGTGGAGTCGGTGCCGTAAAGTGAGGGTTCCTCTCCAGTGCTGACATGGATCTTGGGGTACTTCTGGAGTCTCCCCAGGGGAGTCAGTCCTCGTCTCGAGTGGGGGCATGCACGTGTACTTTCCTCCCGACCAGAAGCAGCAGTGTCACGCTTCCCTTCGCGTGGATCAAAGCATCTGTCGCTTTCCCTCGAGGCTTTCCCACCAGGCTTTCCCACAGCGCTGTCCCACGTGCCACCGTGGTGTGAGTCGATCCTCGGCTTGAAAGTCGAGGCAGTGCAGGGAAAACAGGTTTCCCTGGAATGGACTGAGACATCTGGGGACTCTGGGGATGGTGGCACGACCCTGGAGTTCCTCTCGCCTTTCCTGTGGACAGCGCCTCCTCTTGAGATGCGACGGGAACACCGGGAATTCTTTCCCGACCGCGCAGGAAAAGGATCCCTCCTCTCGAACTTGGAGGCGGAAACGGGGCTCCTCTGGATGTGCCGGGACTCTCGTGCTTCCTCTCGAGTGGAGACGGGTATGTTGGGGAAATTCTTGAGTTGCAGAAAGAGTGTGAAGGACGCTTTGTAACTTCCAGAGGTTAGGTGTGATTAGCCTCGAGACGTCTCAGCAGAAATGGTCCTCATCTCGCCTGAAAGGGAGAACCTCCTGGATTTATTCAAGTTGCGGCAGGTGCTCTCGACCTACGACGGGGCCCTCAGGGACCCTCTCTGGTGGCCTCAGGAAAGGCCAGTCCCCATGCAAGTTGCACGGGGACCTCTCGGGATCCTCTCCCGTCGGTGCCGCGGGCCTAAGAACTTGTGTGGAGTCGGTGCCGGAAACTGAGGTTTTCCTCTCCAGTGCTGACATGGATTTTGGAGTACTTCTGGAGTCTCCCCAGGGGAGTCAGTCCTTGTCTCGAGTGGGGAGCATGCACGTGCGCTTTCCTCCCGAGCTGCAGCAGCAGTGTCATGGTTCCCTTCGCGTGGATCAAGGGATCTGTGGCTTTCCCTCGAGGCTTTCCCATGAGGCTTTCCACGACGCTTTCCCACCAGGCTTTCCAACGAGGCTTTCCCCCAGTGATGTCCCACGTGCCACCGTGGAGTCAGTCGATCCCGGTTAGAAAGTCGAGGCAGTGCCGGGGGGAAACAGGCTTCCCTGGAATGGACTGAGACATCTGGGGGACTCTGGAATGGTGACACGACCCTGGAGTTCCTCTCGCCTTTCCTGTGGAGAGCGCCCCCTCTTGATATGTGACGGGAACGCCGGGAATTCTTTTCCGAACACGCAGGGAAAGGATTCCTCCTGTCGAGCTAGGAGGCGGAAACAGGGCTCCTCTGGATGTGGGCGGGACTCTCGTGCTTCCTCTCGAGTGGAGACGGGTATGTCAGGGAACTTCTTGAGTTGCAGCAAGGGTGTGAAGGGCCCTTTTGGAAGGTCCAGAGGTTAGTGTGATTAGCCTCGAGACACCTCAGTGGAAACGGGCTCATCTCGCCTGCAGGGGAGAACCTCCTGGATTTTCTCGAGTTGCGGCAGGTGCTCTCGACTTACGACGGGGACCTCAGGGACCCGACTGGTGGCTTCAAGAAAGGCCAGTCCCCATGTGAGTTGCTCGGGGGCTCTTGGGATTACTCTCCTGTCGATGCCGGGGCCTAAGACCTTGTGTGGAGTCGGTGACGGAACCTGAGGATTCCTCTCCAGTGCTGACATGGATCTTGGGGTACTTCTGGAGTCTCCCCAGGGGAGTCAGTCCTCGTCTCGAGTGGGGGCATGCACGTGCGCTTTCCTCCCGAGATGTAGCAGCAGTGTCATGCTTCCCTTCGCGGGGATCAAGGGATCTGTGGCTTTCCCTCGAGGCTTTCCCACCAGGCTTTCCCACGAGGCTTTCCCACAGGGCTGTCCCACGTGCCACCGTGGTGTGAGTCGATCCTCGGCCTGAAAGTCGATGCAGTGCTGGGAAAATAGGTTTCCCTGGAATGGACTGAGACATCTGGAGGACTCTGGATTGGTGGCACGACCCTGGAGTTCCTCTCGCCTTTCCTGTGGAGAGCGCCTCCTGTTGAGATGCGACGGAAATGCCGGGAATTCTTTCCCGACCACGCAGGGAAAGGATCCCTCCTCTCGAGCTAGGAGGCGGAAACGGGCTCCTCTGGATGTGGGCGGGACTCTCGTGCTTACACTCGAGTGGAGACGGTTATGTCGGGGAACTTCTTGAGTTGCAGCAAGGGTGTGAAAGACCCTTTGTAAGTTCCAGAGGTAGGTGTGATTAGCCTCAAGACGCCTCAGCGAAAATGGGCCTCATCTCGCCTGGATGGGAGAACCTCCTTGATTTTCTCGAGTTGCGGCAGGTGCTCTCGACTTACGACGGGACCTCAGGGACCCGCTTCTGGTGGCCTCAGGAAAGGCCAGTCCCCATGCGAGATGCTCGGGGACCTCTCGGGATTCCTCTCCGTCGATGCAGGGGCCTAAGATATTGTGTGGAGTCGGTGCCGGAACCTGAGGATTCCTCTCCAGTGCTTACGTGGATCTTGGGGTACTTCTGGGAGTCTCCCCAGGGGAGTCAGTCCTCGTCTCGAGTGGGGGCATGCACGTGCGCTTTCCTCCCGAGCTGTAGGAGCAGTGTCCCGCTTCCCTTCTGGTGTATGAATGGATCTGTGGCTTTCCCTCGAGGCTTTCCCACGAGCTTTCCCACGAGGCTTCCCACAGGGCTGTCCCACGTGCGACTGTGGTGTGAGTCGATCCTCGTCTTGAAAGTCGACGCAGTGCAGGGAAAACAGGTTTCCCTGTAATGGACTGAGACATCTGGGGGACTCTGGGAATGGTGGCACGACCCTGGAGTTCCTCTCTCCTTTCCTGTGGAGAGCGCCTGCTCTTGAGATGCGACGGGAACGCCGGGAATTCTTTCCCGACCACGCAGGGAAAGGATCGCCCTCTCGAGCTAGGAGGCGGAAACGGGGCTCCTCTGGATGTAGGCGGACTCACGTGCTTCGTCTCGAGTGGAGACGGGTATGTCGGGGAACTTCTTGAGTTGCAGCAAGGGTGTGAAAACCCGTTGGAAGTTCCAGAGGTTAGGTGAGAATAGCCTCGAGACGCCTATGCGGAAATGGGCCTCATCTCGCCTGGAGGGGAGAATCTCTTGGATTTTCTCGAGTTGGGGCAGGTGCTCTCGACTTACGACGGGGACCTCAGGACCGCTCTGGTGGCCTCAGGAAAGGCCATTCCCCTTGCGAGTTCCTCGGGGGCCTCTCGGGATTCCTCTCCCGTCGATGCCGGGGGGGACTTGTGTGGAGTCAGTGCCGGAACCTGAGGATTCCTCTCCAGTGCTGACATGGATCTTGGGGTACTTCTGGAGTCTCCCCAGGGAGTCAGTCCTCGTCTCGAGTGGGGGCACGCACGTGCGCTTTCCTCCCGTGCTGTAGCAGTAGTGACACCCTTCCCTTCGCGTGGATCAAGGGATCTGTGGCTTTCCCACGAGGCTTTCCCACAGGGTTGTCCCACGTGCCACTGTGGTGTGAGTCGATCCTCAGCTTGAAAGTCGAGGCAGTGCAGGGAAAAAAGGTTTCCCTGGAATGGACGGAGACATTTGGTTGACTCTGTGAATGGTGGCACGACCCTGGAGTTCCTCTCGCCTTTCCTGTGGAGAGCGCCTCCTCTTGAAATGCGACGGGAACGCCGGAATTCTTTCCCGACCACGCAGGGAAAGGATCCCACCTCTCGAGTTAGGAGACGGAAACGGGGCTCTTTTGGATGTGGCCGGGACTCTCGTGCTTCCTCTCAAGTGGAGACGGTTATGTCGGGGAACTTCTTGAGTTGCAGCAAGGGTGTGAAGGACCCTTTGGAAGTTCCAGATGTTAGAATGATTAGCCTCGAGACGCCTCAGCGGAAATGGGCCTCATCTCGCCGGAGGGAGAACCTCCTGTATTTTCTCGAGTTGCGGCAGGTGCTCACGACTTATGACGGGACCTCAGGGACCCGCTCTAGTGGCCTCAGGAAAGGCCAGTCCCCATGCGAGTTGCTCGGGGGCCTCTCGGGATTCCTCTCCCATCGATGCCGGGCCTAAGATCTTGTGTGGAGTCGGTGCCGGAACCTGAGGATTCCTCTCCAGTGCTGACATGGAACTTGGGGTACTTCTGAGTCTCCCCAGGGCAGTCAGTCCTCGTCTCGAGTGGGGCATGCACGTGCTCTTTTCTCCCGAGCTGTAGCAGCAGTGTCCCGCTTCCCTTCGCGTGGATAAAGGGATCTTTTTCTTTTCCCTCGAGGCTTTCCACGAGGCTTTCCCTCGAGGCTTTCCCACAGGGCTGTCCCACGTGCCACCGTC
>NW_017205824.1:0-5125 GCF_001704415.2 Capra hircus
CTTCAAGGAGTAAGCGTCTTTTAATTTCATTGCTGCAATCACCATCTGCAGTGATTTTCGAGCCCAAGAAAAAAAGTCTGACACTGTTTCCACTGTTATTCGCTGTTTAATAGGGACACTTAAGCAGCCTGGGCAACACCTGGAGCCTGTGAGAAACTCAGACTCTCAGGCCCCACCCATAGCTGTTGGATGAGAATGTGTTTTTGCACAAGACACATAGGCAATTCCTTAGATTCACTGACAGTTAAGAAGCACAGCCCAGGAGATTTGAAAGTGTGGCCCAAACAGAGAAGTTTGCGTCCAGATCTCTGAGCTTTGCTTATACCCTAACTTCCTTCAATACAAAGGACATCCAGAAGCCCCAAAGATGTGGAGCTCCTAGAATCTCTGAAGGGTGGTGAGGAGGATGAAGCTCCCAGCTCAAGCTACAACATCTGATTGGTTTATTGAATTGCCAATAACCTGCTCCTCCCAAGGCAGGTGCTCAGTGTGTCACATGAAGAAATAAATAAATTCCTGACTCTCAACCCTTAGGGTCTCCTGAAGGAGTAGATTCTTGGGTATTTTGAGCATACTCTTATTGTTGCTTGGACTCCGTTGTGCCTCAGCTGGTAAAGAATCTGCCTGCAATGTGGGAGACCTGGGTTTGATCCCTGGGTTGGGAAGATCGCCTGGAGACACGAAAGGCTATCCACACCAGTATTCTAGCCTGGAGGATTCCATGGACAATATATAGTCCGTGCGGTCACAAAGGGTTGGACACAACTGAGCACCTCTCACATTCACTGTTGCAATTTAGTTGCTAAGTTGTGTCTGAGTCTTTTGTGACCCCATAGACTGTAGCCTGCCAGGCTTCTCTGTCCATGGGATTTCTCAGGCAAGAATACTGGAGTGGTTGCCATTTCTTCCTCCAGCAGATCTTTCCGACCCAGAGACTGAACCCAGGTCTCCTGCATTAAGAGGTGGATTCTTTACTGCTGAGCCACCAGTGACCAATCTTTCCAAAATTATTGGATGATTTTACACCCTGAGATTCACTTCACTTCAGAATCAAGTGAGGCAAACATTGAACTTTCAGATTCCCATGGCCCCTCCTAGGCAATTTGAGTTTCTTGGGTGTGATATGCAGCCTTGGAATCTCTATGTTTAATAATGTCCCAGGTGATTCTGAGATTTGAGCAATCTTTAGACACATATGAAAGTGAAAGTCTTAGTCATCCAGTTGTGTTTGACTCTTTGCAAAGCCATGGAGAGTACCTCACCAGGCTCCTCTGTTCATGGAATTCTCCAGGCAAGCGTAACTGGAGTGGATAGCCATTTCCTTCTCCAGGAGATCTTCCTGACCCAGGGATTAAACCCCAGTCTTCTGTACTGCAGGCAGATTTTTTCCGCTCTGAGCCATCAGGAGAGCCTAGAAGCATAAATCAGTAGTCAAAATGTTCCTTCCTTTTCCCTAAGTTTTGCAAACATTTTACAATTGACATCCAAAATGTTTGTTGTAAGTGTAAACACTGCAAAAACTGTACCTTTTGGCAAACAATGAAAATAAGCCCTCTAAGTAAATCAAACTAGGAATTCCCTGGCAAACCAGTAGTTAGTGCTCAATGCTTTCAACCTGGTGACCTGGGTTCAGTCCCTAGTCAGGAAACTAAGCTCCTGCAGGAAGTCTCATGGTGTGTCCATAAATAAATAAATCTATAATATCATGCTTTCAAACATATCCAGAAGAATGTAAAGAGCATAGAGTTTTAAAAACTATTTAGTTTTATTCACTTATTTGGTGCTTTAGGTCTTAGTCATGGCATGCAGGATCCTTTTTCCACTCTACTGCCCTCTGGCATGTGGGGTCTTACCCATGTGTTAAACCCACATTCTCTGCATTGGAAGGCAGATTCTCAACCACTGGACTTCCAGGAAGTCCCTAGCCTTGGGTTCTGATAGTCACCAACATTGGAGAAGGACATGGCAACCCACTCCAGCAATTTTCCCTGGAGAATTCAATGGACAGAGGAGCCTGGCTGGCTACAGTCCATGGGGTCACAAAAAGTCAGACACAGCTGAGCAACTAGGCACAGCACTGACCATCAAGCTTCTTAAAAGAGCATGAAATGAGCTCTTTCTAATGGTCAGTTTTTATTGTTTCCCCTGTTTCATTGAGATGTAATGGACATATATTCTGCAAATTTAAGGTGAACACATTTTGATTTGATAAGAACAGTATTTTTTATGTTATATCTGGTTACAGCACTTTAGATCACACATTCATTAGTGAACATCATTTTTATTCTAATTCAGCGACACTGTTACCTTATAATGAATGGAAATACACATATTTCTTCTCTGAAACCCTCTCTGAAACCCACGAATCTGTGTGCACAGGGCTGTAAAGGCAGTGGGAGGGAAAGCTTGAGATATAATCTAGGTGCTGCAAAGGAGGACAGAGAAGAGGGCGAGTAAGGGGGGAAGGGAGCAGGAGGGGGTGAGGGTGTGACCTGACACCCCTGACATGGTTTTAAGACAGCGTGAGTCCCTGCCTAGAAAAAGCTCCTGGGGTTCAGCATGAAGATCCACAGTGAGAATCCTGGGAATCCAGCAGGTGCTGAGTCTTCAAGCGCAGGTCACTTGGGAGTAAGCTTGCTTCCTGACCTCCTCACCCTGCCTCCCCCACACCCACCCACCCCCTTGCCCTTGGAAGAGGACAGGGGTTCCCTGTTTGCAGCTGGAGAATTTTCTGGCATTGGAAGAGAGCCCTTGAGTTTTTAGGTTGCTGACATTAGCCCATGCCCTGTTGGCATAGCTGTGTGGACCACCTTCCCCTGCCCTCAAGCTATTGAACCCCAAATAACTAATGATGCAGATAAACTGGAGAAAAGGTGCTGGCCTCTGGATGCCAGAGAGGGAAGTGGGGACTCTCACCACCTGAGACCTGGAAAATAGGCCCTGGGAGGCGCCCTGAAGCCCCACCCACATTCTCCCTCTAACATTTTGCTAGAAATGTTTCTAGTTGAAAGATCCCATGGGGAAAAACTGGTTCAGAAACATGATTGGAGCCCAGTTTCGGTACTATGGATTGGACTAGAATTGGCTTTAAAAGGCTTGGAATCTCCTGATGCAGCCTCACTGGGAAAAGGCTTTTGGAGAGCCAGGTAGAAGAAGTTCCATGGACACTGGACACAGGAAGCGGTTCTGCTATTCCCAGAGAACTCTTTCTGGGACGTGGAGACAAAGACACTCCAGCTTCACCCTCCACTTGGTCTCAGAGTAGGAAGTGTTTAGCTGCACTCAGTCAACTGGACTTCAGGAGCTGGTGAGCCATGGGGTTTGGAATGCTTCCTTTTGTTCTCTGCAGCCATGAGTCTGCAAAATTTCTCTGTAAAGGTCTAGAGAGTAACCAGGCACTAAGGGACATGAGGACTCTCCCATTAACGGGGTGAAATGACCTCAGGCAGTGGCAAATGATAACGTCTGTGTTCCAATAAAACTTTCTTTGTGACACTGAAATTTAGATATCATATAATTTTCACATGTCACAAAACTTTCCTTTGTTTCCCCACAAATTAAAAAAATAAAATGTAAAAATATTAAACGTATTTTTAAGTTTAAAAAAAAAACTAAAATTTAAACATCGATCTTAGCTTGCTGGTTAAAAAACAAAACAAAACAAAACAGGAAGCAAGCCAATGTGTCAATCCCTGTATAAACCATTTGCCTATATAGTGCAGCTTGCATCCCATTAGTGACTTGTGACATGAATTTAGTACGCTGGATTCTGCTTACGAAAAATAGAAATTTTCTTTAAACCTAAACGACATCAGCTGTAAGACACAACATTATTCCTTTTATTTTTGGTCACATCCAGGGGCATGTGAGATCACAGGTCCCTGACCAGGGATTGAAGCCATGCCCCTGGCCTGGAAGTGAGGAGTCTTAAATACTGGATTACCAGGGAAGTCCCACAGCATTATTTTTCATACCAATATAAAAGATATATTTATATACATAGGTGCGTGTGTGTGTGTTCAGTTGCTTCAGTCATGCTTGACTCTTTGCAACCCTATGGACTGTCGCCCGCCATTCTTCCCTGTCCATACGATTCTTCAGGCAGGAATACTGCAGTGGGTTGCCATGCCCTCCTCCAGGGGGTCTTCCTGACCCAGAGATGGAATCTGCATCTCCTAGGTCTTCTGCATTGGCAGGAGGGACCTTTACCACCAGGGCCATCATTTACACAGAACCAAACAAACTATGATATGCTACTGATGAAATGTGATCTGGTATCACAAATGGTCAAATGAAAACTTTAGAATGTCCTTTAATGTCTATGAAACGTGTTAATGGTATGGAAGCTATCAACAAGTGTATTACATGGAGAGAAATTGTGTTACAAACCTTAATTTCAATGAGCACCACCGCCCCTGTCAGCATCCAGCTACATACTGGCCTACTTTCTCTCTTGCCTGATAGTTTTAATTCATTCAGATTTGGAAGTCATTAAATGCTTGGAGAAACTGCTTCTCAGCCTTTTGGCTAAGATCAAGTGTAAGTACCTGGGGAGCCAGGAATGAGTGGGTCAAGCTTGAGATACAGATAAACGGTTGTTTAATAACAGTTACTGTTTATTTACGCAGCAGACATGTAGCACTGACAGACACTCCATGTTGTTCTAGAAGCCAAAATACAGCAGCCCAATAGCTCTGGAGCTGAATATGGCATGTGAGTTGGGGGAGGCTGTGATTTCTGACATCATGGTCAGGAGAGCCTGGCAGAGAAACTGTGGACCATGGCAGCTCAGGAGTTGGGCGGTGGTACTTGAGACAGCGTCCAAGGCAGGGGGAGCAGTAGAAGTCATGAGAAGGCCCCGTCCTATCTCCTTGTTACCCTTGGGAGATTGGGTCTGGGAACCCTGCACCTGCAGATAGCAAAATCCAGGGGTGCGCAAGTCCATTATATGAAATGGTGCAGTCTTTGCATGTAACTTAAGGGGATACTCCCACATGCTTTAAATCATCTCCACATTCCTTATAATACCTAGTACAAAGTTCAGTTCAGTTCAGTCGCTCAGTCGTCGTGTCGACTCTGCCACTCCATGAATCGCAGCACGCCAGGCCTCCCCCCATCACCATCT
>NW_017205825.1:0-5124 GCF_001704415.2 Capra hircus
AGTCCCCCTCGTAAGTCCGAGAGCGCCTGCCAACTCGAGAAAATACATTAGGTTCCCCCTCCAGCGAGAGATGAGGCCCATTTCCGCTGAGGCGTCTCGAGGCTAATCACTTCTAATATGGAACTTCCAAATGGTCCTTCACACCATTGCTGCAACTCAAGAAGTTCCCTGACATACCCGTCTCCACTGAGAGGAAGCACGAGAGTCCCGCCCACATCCAGAGGAGCCCCGTTTCCGTCTCCTAACTCGAGAGGAGGGATCCTTTCCCTGCGCGTTGGGAAAGAATTCCCGGCGTTCCCGTCGCATCTCAAGAGGAGGCGATCTCCACAGGAAAGCGAGAGGAACTCCAGGGTCGTGCCACCATTCCCAGAGTCAACCAGATGTCTCCATCCATTCCAGGGAAACCTGTTTTCCCTGCACTGCCTCGACTTTCAAGCCGAGGATCGACTCACACCACGGTGGCACATGGGACAGCCTGTGGGAAAGCCTCGTGGGAAAGCCTCGAGGGAAAGCCCTCATCCCTTGATCCACGCGAAGGGAAGCGTGACACTGCTGCTACAGATCAGGAGGAAACCACATGTGCATGCCCCCACTCGAGATGAGGACTGACTCCCCTGGGGAGACTCCAGAAGTACCCAAGATCCATGTCAGCACTGGAGAGGCCTCAGGTTCCGGCACCGACTCACACAAGATCTTAGGCCCCCGCATTAACGGAGGGGAATCCGAGAGGCCCCCGAGCAACTCGCATGGGGACTGGCCTTTCCTTGGCCACCAGAGCGGGTTCCTGAAGTCCCCGTCGTAAGTCAGAGCCTGCCACAACTCGAGAAAATTCAGGAGTTCTCCCCTCCGGGCGAGATGAGGCCCATTTCCGCTGAGGCTCTCGAGCTAATCACACCTAACCTCTGGAACTTCCAAAGGTCCTTCACACCCTTGCTGCAACTCAAGAAGTTCCCAGACATACCCGTCTCCACTCGAGAGGAAGCACGAGAGTCCCGCCCACATCCAGAGGAGCCCCGTTTCCGCCTCCTAGCTCGAGAGGAGGGATCCTTTCCCTGCGTGTCGGAAAAGAATTCCCGGGTTCCCGTCGCATCTCAAGAGGAGCGCTCTCCACAGGAAAGGCGAGAGGAACTCCAGGGTCGTGCCACCATTCCCCGAGTCCCCCAGATGTCTCAGTCCATTCCAGGGAAACCTGTTTTCCCTGCACTGCCTCGACTTTCAAGCCGAGGTCGACTCACACCACGGTGGCACGTGGGACAGCCCTGTGGGAAAGCCTCGTGGGAAAGCCTGTGGGAAAGCCTCGAGGGAAAGCCACAGATCGCATGATCCACGCGAAGGGAAGCGTGATACTGCTGCTACATCTCGGGAGGAAAGCGCACGTGCATGCCCCCACTCGAGACGAGGACTGACTCCCCTGGGAGACTCCAGAAGTACCCAAGATCCATGTCAGCCACTGGAGAGGAATCCTCAGGTTCCGCACCGACTCCACACAAGGTCTTAGGCCCGGCATCGACAGGAGAGTAATCCCAAGAGGCCCCCGAGCAACTCACCTGGGGACTGGCCTTTCTTGAAGCCACCAGTCGGGTCCCTGAGGTCCCCGTCGTAAGTCGAGAGCACTGCCGCAACTCGAGAAAATCCAGGAGGTTCTCCCCTGCAGGCGAGATGAGGCCCGTTTCCCACTGAGGTGTCTCGAGGCTAATCACACTAGACCTCTGGAACTTCCAAAGAGTCTTTCACGCCATGCTGCAACTCAAGAAGTTCCCCGACATACCCGTCTCCACTCAAGAGGAAGCACGAGGGTCCCGGCCACATCCAGAGAGCTCCGTTTCCGGCTCGTAGCTCGAGAGGACGGATCCTTTCCCTGCTTGGTCGGGAAAGAATTCCCGGCATTCCCATCGCATCTCAAGAGGAGGCGCTCTCCAAAGGAAAGGGGAGAGGAACTGCAGGGTCGTGCCACCATTCCCAGAGTCCCCCGGATGTCTCATTCCATTCCAGGGAAACCTGTTTTCCCTGCACTGCCTCGACATTCAAGCGAGGATCGACTCACACCACGGTGGCACGTGCACAGCCCTGTGGGAAGGCCTCGTGGGAAAGCCTCGTGGGAAAGCCTCGAGGGAAAGACACAGATCCCTTGATCCACGCGAAGGGAAGCGTGACACTGCTGCTTCAGCTCGGGAGGAAATCGCACGTGAATGCCCCCACTCGAGACGAGGACTGCCTCCACTAGGGAGACTCCATTAGTACCCCAAGATCCATGTCAGCACTGGAGAGGAATCCTCAGGTTCCGGCACTGACTCCACACAAGGTCTTAGGCCCGGGCATCGACGGGAAGGGAATCCCGAGATGCCCCCGAGCAACACGCATGGGGACTGGCCTTTTCCTGAGGCCACCAGAGCGGGTCCCTGAGGTCCCCGTCGTAAGTCGAGAGCACCTGCCGCAACTCGAGAAAATCCAGAAGGTTCTGCCCTCCAGGAGAGATGAGGCCCATTTCCGCTGAGACGTCTCGAGGCTAATCACACCTAACCTCTGAAACTTCCAAAGATCCTTCACGTCCTTGCTGCAACTCAAGAAGTTCCCTGACATACCTGTCTCCACTCGAGAGGAAGCACGAGAGGCCTGCCCACATCCAGAGGAGCCCCGTTTCCGTCTCCTAGCTCGAGAGGAGGGATCCTTTCCCTGTGTTGTCGGGAAAGAATTCCCGGTGTTCCCATAGCGTCTCAAGAGGAGTCGCTCTCCACAGGAAAGGAGAGAGGAACTCCAGGGTGGTGCCACCATTCCCAGAGTCCCCCACATGTCTCAGTCCATTTCACGGAAACCTGCTTTCCCTGCATTAACTTGGCTCTCAAGCCGAGAATCGACTCACACAACGGTGGCATGTGGGACAGCCCTTTGGGAAAGCCTCGTGGGAAAGCCTTCGTGGGAAAGACTGGAGGGAAAGCCCCTGATCCCTTACTCCACAAGAAGGGAAGCGAGATACTGCAGCTACAGCTCGGGAGGTAAGCGCATGTGCATGCGCCCACTCGAGACAAGGACTGGACTCCCTGGGGAGACTCCAGAAGTACCCAAGATCCATGTCAGCAAGGAGAGGAATCCTCAGGTTCCTGCACCGACTCCACACAAGGCCTTAGGCCCGGCATCGATAGGAGTGAAATCCCGAGAGGCCCCCGAGCCACTCGCATGGGGACTGGCCTTCCTGAGGCCACCAGAGCGAGTCCCTGAGGTCCCCGTCATAAGTCGAGAGAACCTGCCACAACTCGAGAAAACCAGGAGGTTCTTCCCTCCAGACGAGATGAGCCCATTTCCACAGAGGCGACTCGAGGCTAATCACACCTAACCTCTGGACCTTCCAAAGGGCCCTTCACACCCTTGCTGCAACTCAAGAAGTTCCCTGACATACCCGTCTCCACTCGAGAGGAAGCACGAGAGTCCCGCCCACATCCAGAGGAGCCCTGTTTCCGCCTCCTAGCTCGACAGGAGGGATCCTTTCCCTGCGTGTTCGGAAAATAATTCCCGGCGTTCCCGTCACATATCAAGAGGGGGCGCTCTCCACAGGAAAGGCTAGAGGAACTCCAGGGTCGTGTCACCATTCCCAGAGTCCCCCAGATGTCTCAGTCCATTCCAGGGAAGCCTGTTTCCCCGGCACTGCCTCGACTTTCTAACCGAGGATCGACTGACTCCACGGTGGCACGTGGGACATCACTGGGGGAAAGCCTCGTTGGAAAGCCTGGTGGGAAAGCGTCGTGGGAAAGCCTCATGGAAAGCCTCGAGGGAAAGCCACAGATCCCTTGATCCACGCGAAGGAACCATGACACTGCTGCTGCAGCTCGGGAGGAAAGCGCACGTGCATGCTCCCACTCGAGACAAGGACTGACTCCCCTGGGAGACTCCAGAAGTACTCCAAAATCCATGTCAGCACTGGAGAGGAAACCTCAGTTTCCGGCACCGACTCCACACAAGTTCTTAGGCCCCGGCACCGACGGGAGAGGATCCCGAGAGGTCCCCGTGCAACTTGCATGGGACTGGCCTTTCCTGAGGCCACCAGAGAGGGTCCCTGAGGGCCCCGTCGTAGGTCGAGAGCACCTGCCGCAACTTGAATAAATCCAGGAGGTTCTCCCTTTCAGGCGAGATGAGGACCATTTCTGCTGAGACGTCTCGAGGCTAATCACACCTAACCTCTGGAACTTCCAAGCGTCCTTCACACCTTGCTGCAACTCAAGAAGTTTCCCGACATACCCGTCTCCACTCGAGAGGAAGCACGAGAGTCCGCCCACATCCAGAGGAGCCCCGTTTCCGCCTCCTAGCTCGAGAGAGGATCCTTTCCCCTGCGGTCGGGAAAGAAATTCCCGCGTTCCCGTCGAATCTCAAGAGGAGCGCTCTCCACAGGAAATGGCGAGAGGAACTCCAGGGTCGTTCCCCCATTCCCAGAGTCCCCCAGATTTCTCAGTCCATTCCAGGGAAACCTGTTTTCCCTGCACTGCTCGACTTTCAAGCGAGGATCGACTCACACCACGTGGCACGTGGACAGCCCTGTGGGAAAAGCCTCGTGGGAAAGGAAAGCCTCGAGGGAAAGCCACAGATCCCTTAATCACTCGAAGGGAAAGCGTGACACTGCTGCTACAGGCTCGGGAGGAAAGAGTACGTGCATGCCCCCACTAGATATACGAGGACTGACTACGCCTGGGAGATTCCAGAAGTATCCAAGATCCATGTCAGGACAGGAGAGGAATCCTCAGGTTGGAAGCACCATCACCACTCAAGGTCTTAGGCCCCGTCATCGACGGGAGAGGAATCCCGAGAGGCCCCCGAGCAACTCGCGATGGGGACTGGCCTTTCCTCACCAGAGCGGTCCCTGAGGGTCCCGTCGTAAGTCGAGAGCACCTGCAGCAACTCGAGAAAATCCAGGAGGTTCTCCCCTCCAGGCGAGATGAGGCCCATTTCGGCTGAGGCGTATCGAGGCTAATCACACCTAAACTCTGGAACTTCCAAAGGGTCCTTCACACCCTTGCTGCATCTCAAGAAGTTCCCCAACATATCCGTCTCCACTCGAGAGGAACTACGAGTGTCCCGCCCTCATCCAGAGGAGCCCCATTTACCCCTCCTAGCTGAGAGAAGGCATCCTTTCCCTGC
>NW_017205826.1:0-5123 GCF_001704415.2 Capra hircus
AGCCACAGATCCATGATCACGCGAAGGGAAGCTTGACACTGCTGCTACAGCTCGGGTGGAAAACCCACGTGCATATCTCCACTCGCGACGAGGAATGACTCCCCTGGGAGACTCCAGAAGTACCAAGATCCATGTCAGCACTGGAGAGGAATCCTCAGGATCCGACACACAGACTCCACACAAGGTCCAGGCCCCGGCATTGACGGGAGAGGAATCCCGAGAGGCCCCCGAGCAACTGCATGGGGACTGGCCTTTCCTGAGGCCACCAGAGCGGGTCCCTGAGGTCCCAGTCGTAAGTCGAGAGCACCTGCCGCAACTCGAGAAAATCCATTAGGTTCTCCCCTCCAGGCGAGATGAGGCCCTTTTCCGATGAGGCTCCTCGAGGCTAATCACACCTAAACGCTGGAATTTCCCAAGGGTCCTTCACACCCTTGCTGCAACTCAAGAAGTTCCCCGTCATACCCGACTCCACTCGAGAAGAAGGACGAGAGTCCCGCCCACATACACAGGAGCCCCGTTTCCGCCTCATAGCTCGAGAGGAGGGATCCTTTCCCTGCGTGGTCGGGAAAGTATTCCCGGAGTTTCCGTCGCATCTCAAGAGGAGGCGCTCTCCACTTGAAACGGGAGAGGAACTCCAGGTTCGTGCCACCGTTCCCACACTCCCCGAGATGTCTCATTCCATTCCACGGAAACCTTTTTTCCCTGCACTGCCTCGACTTTCAAGCTGAGGATCGACTCACACCACGGTGGCATGTGGGACAGCCCTGTGGGAAAGCCTCGTGAGAAAGTCTCCTGAGAAAGCCTCGAGGGAAAGCCACAGATCCCATGATCCACGCGAAGGGAAGCGTGACACTGCTGCTACAGCTCGGGAGGAAAACCCACGTGCATATCCCCACTCGCGAAGAGGAATGACTCCCCTGGGAGACTCCAGAGGTACCAAGATCCATGTCAGCACTGGAGAGGAATCCTCAGGATCCGGCACAGACTCCACACAAGGTCTTAGGCCCGGCATCGACGGGAGAGGAATCCCGAGAGGCCCCGAGCACCTTGCATGGGGACTGGCCTTTACTGAGGCCACCAGAGCGGGTCCCAGGGATCCCCGTCGTAAGTCGAGAGCACCTGCCGCAACTCGAGAAAATCAGGAGGTTCTCCCTCCAGGCTATATGAGGCCCATTTCCGCTGAGGCAATTTGAGGCTAATCACACCTAACTCTGGAATTTTCAAAGGTCCTTCACACCCTTGCTGCAACTCAAGAAGTTCCCGACATACCCGTCTCGACTCGAGAGGAAGCACGAGAGTTCTGCCCACATCCAGAGGAGCCCGTTTCCGTCTCATAGCTCGAGAGGAGGGATCCTTTCCCTGCGTGGTCGGGAAAGAATTCCCGGCGTTCCCGTCGCATCTCAAGAGGAGGCTCTCTCCATAGGAAAGGCGAGAGGAACTCCAGGGTCGGGCCACCATTCCCAGAGTCCCCCAGATGTCTCAGTCCATTCCAGGGAAACCTGTTTTCCCTGCACTGCCTCGACTTTCAAGCCGAGGATCGACTCACACCACGGTGGCATCGTGGTACAGCCCTGTGAAAGCTCGTGGGAAAGCCTCGTGGGAAAGCCTCAAGGGAAAACCACAGATCTCTTGATCCACGCGAAGGGAAGCGTGACACTGCTGCTACAGCTCGGGAGGAAAGCGCACGTGCATGCCCCGACTCGAGACGAGGTCTGACTCCCCTGGGGAGACTCCAGAAGTACCCAAGATCCATGTCGGCACTGGAGAGGAATCCTCAGGTTCCGGCACAGACTCCACACAAGGTCACAGGGCCGGCATCGACGGGAGAGGAATCCCGAGAGGCCCCGTGCAACTGCATGGGGACTGGCCTTTCCTGAGGCCACCAGAGCGGGTCCCTGAGGTCCCAGTCGTAAGTCGAGAGCACCTGCCGCAACTCGAGAAAATCCAGGAGGTTCTCCCTCCAGGCGAGATGAGGCCCATTTCTGCTGAGGCGTCTCGAGGCTAATCACACCTAACCTCTCGAACTTCCAAAGGGTCCTTCACACCCTTGCTGCAACTCAAGAAGTTCCCGACATACCCGTCTCCACTCGAGAGGAAGCACGAGAGTCCCGCCCAAATCCAGAGCAGCCCCGTTTCCGCCTCATACCTCGAGCGGAGGGATCCTTTCCCTGCGTGGTCGGGAAAGAATTCCCGGCGTTCCCGTCGCATCTCAAGAGGAGGCGCTCTCCACCGGAAAGGCGAGAGGAACTCCAGGGTCTTGCCACCATTCCCAGAGTCCCCCAGATGTCTCAGTCCATTCCAGAGAAACCTGTTTTCCCTGCACTGCGTCGACTTTCAAACCGAGGATCGACTCACACCACGGTGGCACGTGGGACAGCCCTGTGGAAAGCCTCGTGGAAAAGCCTCTTGGGAAAGCGTCGAGGGAAAGCCACAGATCCGTTGATCCACGCGAAGGGAAGCGTGACACTGCTGCTACAGCTCGGGAGGAAAGCGCACGTGCATGCCCCCACTCGAGTAGAGGACTGACTGCCCTGGGGAGACTCCAGAAGTACACCAAGATCTATGTCAGCACTGGAGAGGAATCCTCAGGTTACAGCACCGACTCCACAAAGACCTTAGGCTCCGACATCAACGGGAGAGGAATCCCGAGAGGCCCCTGAGCTACTCACATGGGGACTGGCCTTTCCTGAGGCCAGCAGAACGGGTCCCTGAGGTCCCCGTCGTAACTCGAGAGCACCTGCCGCAACTCGAGAAAATCCAGGGGTTCTCCCCTCCAGGCGAGATGAGGCCCATTTCCACTGAGGCGTCTCGAGGCTAATTACACCTAACCTCTGGAACTTCCAAAGGTCCTTCACACCCTTGCCGCAACTCAAGAAGTTCCCCGACATGCCCGTCTCCACTCGAGAGGAAGCACGAGAATCCCGCCCACATCCAGAGGAGCCCTGTTTCCTCCTCCTAGCTCGAGGGGAGGGATCCTTTCCCTGCGTGGTCGGGAAAGAATTCCCGGCATTTCCGTCGCATCTCAAGAGGAGGCTCTCTCAACAGGAAAGGCGATAGGAACTCCAGGGTCGTGCAACCATTCCCAGAGTCCCCAGATATCTCCGTCCGTTCCAGGGAAACCTGTTTTCCCAGCACTGCGTCGACTTTCAATCTGAAGATCGACTCACACCACGGTGGCACGTGGGACAGCCCTGTGGGAAAGCCTCGTGGGAAAGCCTCGAGGGAAGTGGGGAAAGCCTACAGATTCCTTGATCCACGCGAATGGAAGCGCGACAGTGCTGCTACAACTCGAGAGGAAAGCGCACGTGCATGCCCCCACTCGAGACGCGTACTGACTCCCCTGGGGAGACTCCAGAAGTACCCCAAGATCCATGTCAGCAATGGAGAGGAATCCTCAGGTTCCGGCACTGACTCCATACAAGGTCTTAGGCCCCGGCATCGACGGAGAGGAATCCCGAGAGGCCCCGAGCACCTTGCATGGGGACTGGCCTTTACTGAGGCCACCAGAGCGGGTCCCAGGGGTCCCCGTCGTAAGTCGAGAGCACCTGCCGCAACTCGAGAAAAGTCCAGGAGCTTCTCCCCTCCAGGCTATATGAGGCCCATTTCCGCTGAGGCATCTTGAGGCTAATCACACCTAACCTCTGGAATTTTCAAAGGTCCTTCACACCCTTGCTGCAACTCAAGAAGTTCCCCGACATACCCGTCTCGACTCGAGAGGAAGCACGAGAGTTCTGCCCACATCCAGAGGAGCCCCGTTTCCGTCTCATAGCTCGAGAGGAGGGATCCTTTCCCTGCGTGGTCGGTAAAGAATTCCGGGCGTTCCCGTCGCATCTCAAGAGGAGGCTCTCTCCATAGGAAAGGCGAGAGGAACTCCAGGGTCGGGCCACCATTCCCAGAGTCCCCCAGATGTCTGTCCATTCCAGGGAAACCTGTTTTCCCTGCACTGCCTCGACTTTCAAGCCGAGGATCGACTCACACCACGGTGGCACGTGGGACAGCCTGTGGGAAAGCCTCGTGGGAAAGCCTAGTGGAAAGCCTTGAGGCAAAGCCACAGATCCCTTGATCCACGCGAAGGGAAGCATAACTCTGCTGCTACAGCTCGGGAGGAAATCGCATGTCCCTGCCCCCACTCGAGACGAGGACTGACTCCCCTGGGGAGACTCCAGAAGTACCCCAAGATCCATTTCAGCACTGGAGAGGAATCCTCAGGTTCCAGCACCGACTCCACACAAGGTCTTAGACCCCGGCATCGATGGAAGAGGAATCCCGAGAGGCCCCCGAGCAACTCGCATGGGGAATGGTCTTTCCTGAGGCCACCAGAGCAGGTCCCTGAGGTCCCCGTCATAATTGGAGAGCACCTGCCACAACTCGAGAAAATCCAGGAGGTTTTTCCTTCCAGGCGAAATGAGGCCCATTTCCGCTGAGGCGTCTCGAGGCTAATCACACCTAAACTCTGGAACTTCCAAAGAGTCCTTCACACCCTTGCTGCAAATCAAGAAGTTCCCGACATTCCCGTCTCCACTCGAGAGGAAGCTCGAGAGTCCCGCCCACATCCAGAGGAGCCCCGTTTCCACCTCCTAGCTCGAGATGGGGAATCCTTTCAGTGTGTGGTCGGGAAAGAATTCCCGGTGTTCCCGTCGCCTCTCAAAAACAGGCGCTCTCCACAGGAAAGGCCAGAGGAACTCCATTGTCGTGCCACCATTCCAGAGTCCTCCAGATGTCTCAGTCCATGCCAGGGACACCTGTTTTCCCTGCACTGCCTCGACATTCATGCAGATGATCGACCCACACAACGGTGGCACTTGGGACAGCCCTGTGGGAAAGCCTGTTTGGAAAACTTGGTGGAATGCCCAGAGGGAAAGCCACAGATCCTTGATCGTCGGCCCGGGAAGACTGACACTGGTTCTAGAGCTCGGGAGGAAAGCGCACGTGCATGCCCCCACTCGAGATGAGGACTGAATCGCCTGGGGAGACTCCAGAAGTACCCCAGGATCCATGTCAGGCCTGGAGAGAAAATCCTCACGTTCCGGCCCCAACTCCAGACAAGGTCTTAGGTTCCGGCATCTACGGGAGGAATCCAGGGAGGTCCCTAGCAACTCGCATGGGGACCTGCCCTTTCCTGA
>NW_017205827.1:0-5123 GCF_001704415.2 Capra hircus
GGACATGGCTACTAAATGATGCAGGTCACAGGGAAATGTATGAACTATCTTTAAATAAAATTTGGCAAAAGTCTTAATACACACATATATAAACAAAGGTGATACTAACAAACTATAGAGATGATCCCTGGAAGCACAGTCTTCAAAGGTGGTATTGAAACCAAGAAGGAGGCATGGTCCTTCCCAGGAACAGACCCCCACATGTCCCCTGCCTGCCTCTTGTTTTCAGAAAAGCATTATTAGCCTCCTAGTCTTCCCTAGAGTTCCAAAGAGCAAATTGAATCAGAGTGGTGAGAAGATGCAGCAAAAAGACAATACTCAAGAAAGACAAAAGAATAATAATTTAAGCCATAAGACAAAGTCAAGGAGATTTAGTTCCTCCTCAAAGGCAATAGATAATGTCCTGAGCCAGAATCCTTGAGCTGTTTTGCAGATACTAAAAACCCACCAGGTAGAACTGCATACTGACCACTAGCACATACACCCCTGATGGTTGGACTCAAAAAACTGATAACTGAAATTCCGAAATACCACCTTGTTACCTTGCCACCAACCAATAAAAAGGATTTCCACAAGTTGATCACATACTTCCACCTTGCCTTTAAAATAAAAAACAAAAAAATCTTTTAATTTTATATTGGTGTATAGCTGATTAACAATATTGAGATAGTTTCAAAGAATATAATCAATCTGATTTCAGTGTTGACCATCTATACAGGCAACAAAAACGAGACCAGGAGCTGACTGTGGCTCAGATCATGAACTCCTTATTTACCAAATTCAGACTCAAATTGAAGAAATAGGGAAAAGCTGCACTAGACCATTCAGGTATGACCTAAATCAAATCCCTTATGATTATACAGTGGAAGTGAGAAATAGATTTAAGGGCCTAGATCTGATAGATAGAGTGCCTGATGAACTATGGAATGAGGTTCGTGACATTGTACAGGAGACAGGGATCAAGACCATCCCCATGGAAAAGAAATGCAAAAAAGCAAAATGGCTGTCTGGGGAGGCCTTACAAATAGCTGTGAAAAGAAGAGAAGCGAAAAGCAAAGGAGAAAAGGAAAGATATAAGCATCTGAATGCAGAGTTCCAAAGAATAGCAAGAAGAGATAAGAAAGCCTTCTTCAGCGATCAATGCAAAGAAATAGAGGAAAACAACAGAATGGGAAAGACTAGAGATCTCTTCAAGAAAATTAGAGATACCAAGGGAACATTTCATGCAAAGATGGGCTCGATAAAGGACAGAAATGGTATGGACCTAACAGAAGCAGAAGATATTAAGAAGAGGTGGCAAGAATACACAGAAGAACTGTACAAAAAAGATCTTCACGACCAGATAATCATGATGGATGTGATCACTAATCTAGAGCCAGACATCTTGGAATGTGAAGTCAAGTGGGCCTTAGAAAGCATCACTACGAACAAAGCTAGTGGAGGTGATGGAATTCCAGTTGAGCTGTTTCAAATCCTGAAAGATGATGCTGTGAAAGTGCTGCACTCAATATGCCAGCAAATTTGGAAAACTCAGCAGTGGCCACAGGACTGGAAAAGGTCAGTTTTCATTCCAATTCCAAAGAAAGGCAATGCCAAAGAATGCTCAAACTACCGCACAATTGCACTCATCTCACATGCTAGTAAAGTAATGCTCAAAATTCTCCAAGCCAGGCTTCAGCAATACGTGAACCGTGAACTTCCATGATGTTCAAGCTGGTTTTAGAAAAGGCAGAGGAACCAGAGATCAAATTGCCAACATCCACTGGATCATGGAAAAAGCAAGAGAGTTCCAGAAAAACATCTATTTCTGCTTTATTGACTATGCCAAAGCCTTTGACTGTGTGGATCACAAGAAACTGTGGAAAATTCTGAAAGAGATGGGAATACCAGACCACCTGACCTGCCTCTTGAGAAATCTGTATGCAGGTCAGGAAGCAACAGTTAGAACTGGACATGGAACAACAGACTGGTTCCAAATAGGAAAAGGAGTACATCAAGGCTGTATATTGTCACCCTGCTTATTTAACTTCTATGCAGAGTACATCATGAGAAACGCTGGACTGGAAGAAAGCACAAGCTGGAATCAAGATTGCCGGGAGAAATATCAATAACCTCAGATATGCAGATGACACCACCCTTATGGCAGAAAGTGAAGAGGAGCTAAAAAGCCTCTTGATGAAAGTGAAAGAGGAGAGTGAAAAAGTTGGCTTAAAGCTCAACATTCAGAAAATGAAGATCATGGCATCTGGTCCCATCACTTCATGGGAAATAGATGGGGAAACAGTGGAAACAGTGTCAGACTTTATTTTTGGGGGCTCCAAAATCACTGCAGATGGTGATTGCAGCCATGAAATTAAAAGACGCTTACTCCTTGGAAGAAAAGTTATGACCAACCTAGATAGCATATTCAAAAGCAGAGACATTACTTTGCCGACTAAGGTCCGTCTAGTCAAGGCTATGGTTTTTCCTGTGGTCATGTATGGATGTGAGAGTTGGACTGTGAAGAAGGCTGAGTGCTGAAGAATTGATGCTTTTGAACTGTGGTGTTGGAGAAGACTCTTGAGAGTCCCTTGGACTGCAAGGAGATCCAACCAGTCCATTCTGAAGGAGATCAGCCCTGGGATTTCTTTGGAAGGAATGATGCTAAAGCTGAAGCTCCAGTACTTTGGCCACCTCATGCGAAGAGTTGACTCATTGGAAAAGACTCTGATGCTGGGAGGGATTGGGGGCAGGAGGAGAAGGGGATGACAGAGGATGAGATGGCTGGATGGCATCACCGACTCCGAGTCACTCAGACTCAGTGCCATCGGAGTCGGTGATGCCATCCAGCCATCTCATCCTCTGTCATCCCCTTCTCCTCCTGCCCCCAATCCCTCCCAGCATCAGGTCTTTTCCAATGAGTCAACTCTTCGCATGAGGTGGCCAAAGTACTGGAGCTTCAGCTTTAGCATCATTCCTTCCAAAGAAATCCCAGGGTTGATCTCCTTCAGAATGGACTGGTTGGATCTCCTTGCAGTCCAAGGGACTCTCAAGAGTCTTCTCCAACACCACAGTTCAAAAGCATCAATTCTTCAGCACTCAGCCTTCTTCACAGTCCAACTCTCACATCCATACATGACCACAGGAAAAACCATAGCCTTGACTAGACGGACCTTAGTCGGCAAAGTAATGTCTCTGCTTTTGAATATACTATCTAGGTTGGTCATAACTTTTCTTCCAAGGAGTAAGCGTCTTTTAATTTCATGGCTGCAGTCACCATCTGCAGTGATTTTGGAGCCCCCAAAATAAAGTCTGACACTGTTTCCACTGTTTCCCCATCTATTTCCCATGAAGTGATGGGACCAGATGCCATGATCTTCATTTTCTGAATGTTGAGCTTTAAGCCAACTTTTTCACTCTCCTCTTTCACTTTCATCAAGAGGCTTTTTAGCTCCTCTTCACTTTCTGCCATAAGGGTGGTGTCATCTGCATATCTGAGGTTATTGATATTTCTCCCGGCAATCTTGATTCCAGCTTGTGCTTCTTTCCAGTCCAGCGTTTCTCATGATGTACTCTGCATATAAGTTAAATAAGCAGGGTGACAATATACAGCCTTGACGTACTCCTTTTCCTATTTGGAACCAGTCTGTTGTTCCATGTCCAGTTCTAACTGTTGCTTCCTGACCTGCATACAGATTTCTCAAGAGGCAGGTCAGGTGGTCTGGTATTCCCATCTCTTTCAGAATTTTCCACAGTTTATTGTGATCCACACAGTCAAAGGCTTTGGCATAGTCAATAAAGCAGAAATAGATGTTTTTCTGGAACTCTCTTGCTTTTTCCATGATCCAGTGGATGTTGGCAATTTGATCTCTGGTTCCTCTGCCTTTTCTAAAACCAGCTTGAACATCAGGAGTTCACGGTTCACGTATTGCTGAAGCCTGGCTTGGAGAATTTTGAGCATTACTTTACTAGCATGTGAGATGAGTGCAATTGTGCGGTAGTTTGAGCATTCTTTGGCATTGCCTTTCTTTGGAATTGGAATGAAAACTGACCTTTTCCAGTCCTGTGGCCACTGCTGAGTTTTCCAAATTTGCTGGCATATTGAGTGCAGCACTTTCACAGCATCATCTTTCAGGATTTGAAACAGCTCAACTGGAATTCCATCACCTCCACTAGCTTTGTTCGTAGTGAATGCTTTCTAAGGCCCACTTGACTTCACATTCCAAGATGTCTGGCTCTAGATTAGTGATCACATCCATCATGATTATCTGGGTCGTGAAGATCTTTTTTGTACAGTTCTTCTGTGTATTCTTGCCACCTCTTCTTAATATCTTCTGCTTCTGTTAGGTCCATACCATTTCTGTCCTTTATCGAGCCCATCTTTGCATGAAATGTTCCCTTGGTATCTCTAATTTTCTTGAAGAGATCTCTAGTCTTTCCCATTCTGTTGTTTTCCTCTATTTCTTTGCATTGATCGCTGAAGAAGGCTTTCTTATCTCTTCTTGCTATTCTTTGGAACTCTGCATTCAGATGCTTATATCTTTCCTTTTCTCCTTTGGCTTTTCGCCTCTCTTCTTTTCACAGCTATTTGTAAGGCCTCCCCAGACAGCCATTTTGCTTTTTTGCATTTCTTTTCCATGGGGATGGTCTTGATCCCTGTCTCCTGTACAATGTCACGAACCTCATTCCATAGTTCATCAGGCACTCTATCTATCAGATCTAGCCCTTAAATCTATTTCTCACTTCCACTGTATAATCATAAGGGATTTGATTTAGGTCATATCTGAATGGTCTAGCAGCTTTCCCTATTTCTTCAATTTGAGTCTGAATTTGGTAATAAGGAGTTCATGATCTGAGCCACAGTCAGCTCCTGGTCTCGTTTTTGTTGCCTGTATAGATGGTCAACACTGAAATCAGATGAGTGAAATCAATTGATTATATTCTTTGATTGGTTAATCAGCTATACACCAATATAAAATTAAAAGATTTTTTTTTTTTATTTTAAAGCAAGGTGAAGTATGTGATCAACTTGTGGAAATCCTTTTTATTGGTTGGGGCAAGGTAACAAGGTGTATTTCTGGGAATTTCAGTTATCAGTTTTTTGGTGTATTTCGGGAATTTCAGTTATCAGTTTTTTGAGTCAA
>NW_017205828.1:0-5122 GCF_001704415.2 Capra hircus
TCGAGGCTAATCACACCTAACCTCTGGAACTTCCAAAGGGTACATCACCCACTTGTTGCAACTCAAGAAGTTCCCCGACATAACCGTCTCCACTTGAGAGAAAGCTCGAGCCTCCGCCGACATCCAGAGGAGCCCCGTTTCCGCCTCCTAGCTCGAGAGGAGGGATCCTTTCCCTGCGTGTTCGGGAAAGAATTCCCGGCGTTTCCATCGCATCTCAAGAGGAGGCAGCTCTCCACAGGAAAGGCGAGAGGAACTCCAGGGTCGAGCCACCATACACAGAGTCCCCAGATGTCTCAGTCCTATTCCAGGGAAACCAGTTTTCCCTGCACTGCCTCGACTTTCAAGCCGAGGATCGACTCACACCACGGTGGCACGTGGGACAGCCCTGTGGGAAAGCCTCGTGGGAAAGCCTCCTGCAAAAACCTCGATGAAAGCCACAGATTTCTTCATCCACGCGAAGGGAAGCATGACACTGCTGCTACAGCTCGGGAGGAAAGTGCACGTGCATGACCTAAGTCGAGACGAGGACTGAATCCACGGTGGAGACTCCAGAAGTACCCCAAGATCCATGTCAGCACTGGAGAGGAGTCCTCAGGTTCCGGCACCGTCTCCACACAACGTCTTAGGCCCCGGCATCGACGGGAGAGGAATCCCGAAGGGCCCCCTAGCAACTCGCATGGGGACTGGCCTTTCCTGAGGCCACCAGACCAGGTCCCTGAGGTCCTCGTCTTAAGTCGAGAGCACCTGTGGCAACTCTAGAAAATCCAGGAGGTTCTCCCCTCCAGGCGAGATGAAGCCCATTTCCGCGGAGGCGTCTCGAGGCTAATCAACCTGGCCTCTGGAACTTCCAAAGGGTCCTTCACACCCTTGCTGCAACTCAAGAAGTTCCCCGACGTACCCCTCTCCACTCGAGAGGAAGCACGAGAGTCCTGCCCACATCCAGAGAAGCCCCGTTTCCGCCTCATAGATCGAGAGGTGGAATCCTTTCCCTGCGTGGTCGGGAAAGAATTCCCGGCGTTCCGGTCGCATCTCAAGAGGAGGCGGTCTCCACAGGAAACACGAGGGGATCTCCAGGGTCGTGACACCATTCCCTGAGTGCCAGAGATTTCTCAGTCCATTCCAGGGAAACCTGTTTTCCCTGCACTGCCTCGACTTTCAAGCCGAGGATCCACTCACACCACGGTGGCACGTGGGACAGCCCTGTGTGAAAGCCTCGTGGGAAAGCCTCGTGGGAAAGCCTCGAGGAAAAGCCACAGATCCCTTGATCCACGCAAAGGGAAGTGTGACACTGCTGCTACAGCTCGGGAGGAAAGCGCACGTGCATGCCCCCACTCGAGACGAGGACTGACTCCCCTGGGGAGACTCCAGAAGTACCCCAAGACCATGTCAGCACTGGAGAGGAATCCTCAGGTTCCGGCACGGACTCCACAAAGATCTTAGGCCCCGTCATTGACGGGAGAGGAATCCCGAAAGGCCCCGGAGCAACTCGCATGGGGACTGGCCTTTCCTGAGGCCACCAGAGCGGGTCCCTGAGGTCCCCATTGTAAGTCGAGAGCACCTGCCGCACCTCGAGAAAATCCAGGAGGTTCTCCCTTCCAGGCGAGATTAGGCCCATTTCCGCTGAGGCATCTCGAGGCTAATCACACCTAACCTCTTGACTTTACAAAGGGTCCTTCACACCCTTGCTGCAACTCAAGAAGTTCCCCAACATACCCGTCTCTACTGGAGAGGAAGCACGAGAGTCCCGCCCTCATCCAGAGGAGCCCCGTTTCCGCCTCATAGCTCGAGAGAAGGGATATTTCCCTGCGTGGTCGGGAAAGAAATCCCGGCGTTCCCGTCGCATCTCAAGAGGAGGTGCTCTCCACAGGAAAGGCGAGAGGAACTCCAGGGTCGTGCCACCATTCCCAGAGTCCCCCAGATGTCTCAGTCCATTCCAGGGAAACCTGTTTTCCCTGCACTGCCTCGACTTTCAAGCCGAGGATCGACTCACACCAAGGTGGCACGTGGGACAGCCCTGTGGGGAAAGCCTCGAGGGAAAGCCTCGTGGGAAAGCCTCGAGGGAAAGTTGCAGATCCCTTGATCCACGCGAAGGGAAGCATGACACTGCTGCTACATCTCGGGAGGAAAGCGCACGTGCATGCCCCCACTTGAGACGAGGACTGACTCCCCTGGGGCGACTCCAGCCGTACCCCAAGATCCATGTCAGCACTGGAGAGGAATCCTCAGGTTCCGGCACCTACTCCACACAAGGTCTTAGGCCCCGGCATCGACGGGAGAGGAATCCCGAGAGGCCCCCGAGCAACTCGCTTGGGGACTGGCCTTTCCTGAGGCCACCGGAGCGGGTCCGTGAGGTCCCCGTCGTAAGTCGAGAGCACCTGCCACAACTCGAGAAAATCCAGGAGGTTCTCCCCTCCAGGCGAGATGAGGCCCATTTCCCCTGAGGCATCTCGAGGCTAATCACACCTAACGTCTGGAACTTACAAAGGGTCTTTCACACCCTTGCTGCAACTCAAGAAGTTCCCCGACATACCCGTCTCCACTCGAGAGGAATCACGAGAGTCCCGCCCTCATCCAGAGGAGCCCCGTTTCCGCCTCCTAGCTCGAGAGGGAGGGATCCTTCCCCTGCGTGGTCGGGAAAGAATTCCCGGCATTTCCGTCGCATCTCAAGAGGAGGCGCTCTCCACAGGAAAGGCGAGAGGAACTCCACGGTCGTGCCACCATTCCCAGAGTCCCCCAGATGTCTCAGTCCATTCCAGGGAAACCTGTTTTCCCTGACACTGCCTCGACTTTCAAGCCGAGGATCGACTCACACCACGGTGGCACGTGGGCAGCCTTGTGGGAAAGCCTCGTGGGAAAGCATCGTGGGAAAGCCTCGAGGGAAAGCCACAGATCCCTTGATCCACGCGAAGGGAAGCGTGACACTGCTGCTACAGCTGGGGAGGAAAGCGCACGTGCATGCCCCCACTCGAGACGAGGACTGACTCCACAGGGGAGACTCAGGAACTACCCCAAGATCCATGTCAACACTGGAGAGGAATCCTCAGGTTCCGGCACCGACTCCACACAAGGTCTTAGGCCGCGGCATCGATGGGAGAGGAATACCGAGAGGCCCCCGAGCAACTCGCATGGGGACTGGCCTTTCCTGAGGCCACCAGATCATGTCCCTGAGGTTCCCGTCGTAAGTCGAGAGCACCTGCCGCAACTCGAGAAAATCCAGGAGGTTCTCCCCTCCAGGCGAGATGAGGCCCATTTCCGCTGAGGCTTCTCGAGGCTAATCACACCTAACCTCTGGAACTTTCCAAAAGGGTCCTTCACACCCTTGCTGCAACTCAAGAAGTTCCCCCACATACCCGTCTCGACTCGAGAGGAAGCACGAGAGTCCCGCCCACATCCAGAGGAGCCCCGTTTCCACCTCCTAGCTCGAGAGGAGGGTTCCTTTCCCTGCGTGTCAGGGAAAGAATTCCTGGCCTTCCCATCGCAGCTCAAGAGGGGGCGCTCTCTACAGGAAAGGCGAGAGGAACTCCAGGGTCGTGCCACGATTCCCAGAGTCCCCCAGATGTCTCAGTCCACTCCAGGGAAACGTGTTTTCCTTGCACTGCCTCGACTTTCAAGCCGAGGAATGACTCACACCACGGTGGCACGTTGGACAGCCATTTGGGAAAGCCTCGTGGGAAAGCCTCGTGGGAAAGACTCGGGGGAAAGCCACAGATTCCTTCATCCACGCGAAGGGAAGCGTGACACTACAGCTACAGCTCGGGAGGAAAGCGCACGTGCATGCCCCAACTCGAGACGAGGACTGACTCCCTTAGGGAGACTCCAAAAGTACCCCAGGAACCATGTCAGCACTGGAGTGGAATCCTCCGGTTCCTGCACCGACTCTACACAAGGTCTTAGGCCCCAGCATCGACGGGAGAGGAATCCCGAGAGGCCCCATGCAACTAGCATGGGGACTGGCCTTTCCTGAGGCCACCAGAGCGGGTCCCAGAGGTCCCCGTCGTAAGTCGAGAGCACCTGCCGCAACTAGAGAAAATCCAGGAGGTTCTCCCTTCCAGGCGAGATGAGGCCCATTTCCGGTGAGGCGTCTCGAGGCTAATCACACCGAACATCTGGAATTTCCAAAGGGTCCTTCACACCCTTGCTGCAACTCAAGAAGTTCCCCGACATACCCGTCTCCACTCGAAAGGAAGCACGAGAGTCCGGCCCACATCCAGAGGAGCCCCGTTTCCGCCTCCTAGCTCGAGAGGAGGGATCCTTTCCCTTCGTTTTCGGGAAAGAATTCCCGACGTTTCCGTCGCATCTCAAGAAGAGGCGCTCTCCACAGGAAAGGCGAGAGGAACTCCAGGGTCGTGCCACCATTCCCAGAGTCCCCTCAGATGTCTCAGTCCAATTCAGTGAAACCTTTTTTCCCTGCACTGCCTCGACTTTCAAGCCGAGGATCGACTCTCACCACGGTGGCACGTGGACAGCCTTGTGGGAAAGACTCGAGGGAAAGCCTCGTGGGAAAGCCTCGAGGGGAAAGCCACAGATCCCTTGATCCACGCGAAGGGAAGCCTGACACTGCTGCTATAGCTGGGGAGGAAAGCGCACGTGCATGCCCCCACTCGAGACGAGGACTGACTCCCCAGGGGAGACTCAGGACGTACCCCAAGATCCATGTCAGGACTGGAGAGGAATCCTCAGGTTCCCGGCCACCGACTCCACACAAGGTCTTAGGACCCGGCATCGACAGGGAGAGGAATCCCGAGAGGCCCCGAGCAAACTCGCATGGGGAATGGCCTTTCCTGAGGCCACCAGAGCATGTCCCTGAGGTCCCCGTCGTAAGTGGAGAGAAACTGCTGCAACTCGAGAAAATCCAGAAGGTTCTCCCCTCCAGGCGAGATGAGGCCCATTTCCAATGAGGCCTCTCGAGGCTAATCACACCTAACCTCATGGAACTTCCAAAGGGACATCACCCACTTGTTGCAAACTCAAGAAGTTCCCCGACATAACCGTCTCCACTGAGAGAAAAGCTCGAGCCTCCCGCGACATCCAGAGGAGCCCCGTTTCCGCCTCCTAGCCTCGAGAGGAGGGATCTTTCCCTGCGTGTTCGGGAAAAGAATTCCCGGCGTTTCCATCGCATCTC
>NW_017205829.1:0-5122 GCF_001704415.2 Capra hircus
TCTCGCCTTTCCTGTGGAGAGCGCCTCCTCTTTGAGATGCGACCGGAACCCGGGAATTCTTTCCCGACGCACGCGGGAATATCGCTGCTCTCGAGCTATGAGGCCGGAAACGGGGCTCCTCTGATGAGGGCGGCGACTCTCGTGCTTCCTCTCCAGTGGAGACGGGTATGTTGGGGAACTTCTTGAGTTGCAGCAAGGGTGTGAAGGACCCTTTGGAAAGTCCAAAGGTTAGGTGTGATTAGCCTCAAGATGCCTCAGCGGAAATGGGCCTCATCTCGCCTGGAGGGAGAACCTCCTGGATTTTCTCGAGTGCGGCAGGTGCTCTCGACTTACAATGGGGACCTCAGGGACCCGCTCTGGTGGCCTCAGGAAAGGCCAGTCCCCATGCGAGTAATTCGGGGGCCTCTAGGGCCTCCTCTCCCGTCGATGCCGGGGCCTAAGACCTTGTGTAGAGTCGGTGCCGGAACCTGAGCATTCCTCTCCAGTGCTGACATGGATTTTGGGGTACTTTTGGAGTCTCCCTAGGGGAGTCAGTCCTCGTCTCGTTTGGGGGCATGCAAGTGCGCTTTCCTCCGAGATGGGGCAGCAGTGTCATGTTTCCCGTCGAGTGGATCAAGGAATCAGTGGCTTTTCCTCGAGTCTTTTCCACAAGGCTTTCCCACGAGGCTTTTCCACAGGGCTGTCCCACGTGCCAACGTGGTGTGAGTCGATCCTCGGCTTGAAATTCGAGGCAGTGCAGGGAATACAGGTTTCCCTGGAATGGACTGAGACCTCTGGGGGACTATCAGATTGGTGGCACACCCTGGAGTTCCGCTCGCCTTTCCTGTGGAGAGGGCCTCCTCTTGAGATGCGACGGGAACGCCGGGAATTCTTTCCCGAGAACACAGGGAAAGGATCCCTCCTCTCGAGCTAGGAGGCGGAAACGGGGCTCCTCTAGATGTGGGCGGGAATCTCGTGCTTCCTCTCGAGTGGAGACGGGTATGTCAGGGAACTTCTTGAGTTGCAGCAAGGGTGTGAAGGACCCTTTGGAAGTTCCATAGGTTAGGTGTGATTAGCCTCGAGACGCCTCTGGGAAATGGGCCTCATCTCGCCTGGAGGGGAGTACTTCCTGAATTTTCTCGAGTTGTGGCAGGCGCTCTCGACTTACGACGGGGACCTAAGGGACCCGCTCTGGTGGCCTCAGGAAAGGCCAGTCCACATGCGAGTTGATTGGGGGCCTCTCGGGATTCCTCTCTCGTCGATGTCAGGGCCTAAGATCTTGTATGGAGTCCGTGCCGGAACCTGAGCATTCCTCTCCAGTGCAGACATGGATCCTGGGGTACTTCTGGAGTCTCCCCAGGGGAGTCAGTCCTCGTCTCGAGCGGGGGCATGCACGTGCGCTTTCCTCCCGAGCTGTAGCACAAGTGTCACGCTTCCCTTCGCGTGGATCAAGAGATCTTTGGCTTTCTCTTGAGGCTTTCACACGAGGCTTTCCCACGAGGCTTTCTCACAGGGCTGTCCCACGATGCCACCGTGGTGTGAGTCGATCCTCGGCTTGAAAGTCGAGAGACAGTGCAGGGAAAACAGGTTTCCCTGGAATGGACTGAGACATCTGGGGGACTCTGGGAATGGTGTCAATACCCTGGAGTTCCTCTCGCCTTTCCTGTGGAGAGCGTCTCCTCTTGTGATGCGACGGGAACGCCGGGAATTCTTTCCCGAACACGCAGGGAAAGGATCCCTCCTCTCAAGCTAGGAGGCGGAAACGGGGCTCCTCTGGATGTGGGCAGAACTCTCCTGCTTCCTCTCGAGTGGAGACGGGTATGTCGGGAAACTTCTTGAGTTGCATCAAGGGTGCGAAGGACCTTTTGGAAGCTCCAGAGGTTAGGTGTGATTAGCCTCGAGACGCCTCAGCGGAAATGGGCCTCTTCTCGCCTGGAGGGGAGAACCTCTTGGATTTATCGAGTTGCAGCATGTGCTCTCGAATTACGACGAGGACCTCAGGGACCCGCTCTGGTGACCTCAGGAAAGGCCAGTCCCCATGCGAGTTGCTTGGGGGCCTCTCGGATTCCTCTCTCGGCGATGCCAGGGCCTAAGATCTTGTATGGAGTCTGTGCCGGAACCTGAGCATTCCTCTCCAGTGCAGACATGGATCCTGGGTTACTTCTGGAGTCTTCCCAGGGGAGTCAGTCCTCGTCTCGAGTGGGGGCATGCACGTGCGCTTTCCTCCCGAGCTGTAGCAGCGGTGTCCCGCTTCCCTTCGCGTGCATCAATGGATCCGTGGCTTTCCATTGAGGCTTTCCACGAGGCTTTCCACGAGGCTTTCTGCCGGGGTCCAGCCCCGGTGGATCCAGGGAATTCGAAGGGTGGACGGCGTTGGCGTGGAAAGACTTGTTTGTTTATTAATGTAAGTTTAGATTAAGAAACTATAGTGTAATAAGAAGATTAAGTGGAGGAAGAGGGCTGAATAGCTTGGTTTACGCGGAAGGCCAATAAAATTCCAGACAAGGAATCTGCACCATCTACGTTGGGCCACCGGCGCCCGCTTGAATATCTAAGGGTGCCTCGCCTTAAGCTCCCTTTCGTGCGGGTCTTAACAGCCGGGGCAAGTAAGTAGACCTGGCGAGCCTCTGCGCCCCAGATGGAGATTCAGCCTGAAGTTAAAGTAAAGAGCAGAGAGAGGAAGGGGAGAGAAGAGGAGAGAGAGAGACATGGGGGAGCCAGAGTCCCAAGAAACCAGGCCGAGAGACTAGTTCGAGAAACTGGTCCGATCCTTTATTGTTCAGAAGGCCTTTTATACTTTTGATAAAACATGGAGATCAATGGGTAACACAGAATTATGTAGTGTTCGCAGCCCAGACTCTTTCTATACATCATTTTGTATACAAAAGGTCTCAGGTGATTTACATTATCTTCTGGCCAAGAAGCTTGTTAACACTTTTTAGCTCTCTTCCTTAATGAATGTTGATTTTGTTTCCCCCGAAGTGTTTTTCTTTAATTTGCATCTCCTTAAAGCATTAAAGTTACATCTCTATAGAACAAAGGTGCAGTGGGATATAACAAAGAAGGTACTTAACTCAAAGATCTAATGTTGCTAATACCAGGTCTACTACTTGTTTTTCTATATACCAACTATATCTAAAATAAAGGATATGAAAATTTGGCAGCAAGCATTGACTCAACAAATGAAACTTTTAATCAGTCCTATTCTAAAGATTTTGACTCTTCGGAAGCCCCTACATTCCTAGGATGTTTTAAGCTTCCTGTGCCTCCTGCGGTCAGGAGGCCTCAAACAATCACACTCGCAGAGTCCTGCAGGCAGGTTAGAAAGCCATCGGAGGGGTTTTTAGATTGAAACACTCTTTCAAATGCAGAAGACTGAAACCCTGAATTGACTTTTTCCAGAAAATGTCAGAAGAGTGGAAAAGCAGAGCACAAAAGCCGACAGATTTTTGTTGGGGTACATGCTTAGGAATTTCCAGAGGGGTCCCTGAAGTCTGAGCACGCCTTGCGTATGTCAGCTTCCTTCCTCATGACCTTGTCACGGGCGGGATTCCTCACTCTGGCTCCCGGCATCTCACCCTTTTTAATTTTAAATAATTGATTATTTATGTTTAAAATCAGTGCAGTTCGGTCTCGAGATTCCGAATGCTCTGCCGAAGAATCTAGACAATATAGGGAAGTATGATTATGAGGAGCAAGATTATATAGACAGTAGACAGAACAGTCTTCAGAAATGAAGTTAGAGAAAGTGTGGGAAAAGTCATTGGCTTCTCCTGCGGTGGTAAAATCTAATCGGGAGTGTTCCAAGGTCTGAATCTGATTATGAAGTTTCCCTAAGTCTAAACTAATATCTGAGCTGTTCCAAAATACCTAAACCTTGATTTTTTAACATATTGGGCATTTACACTTGTTGAGTCAATGATTGCTGTTGTAGTAACAATAACAGTTGTGTAACACAGCAAGAACATAATTATCATATCAATAAGTTGTTACAGTTATAGGACATCTTTAAAACCACAGAAGAGCAGACATTACTTTGAGGAGTTAAACAAGATGAAAACATCCATGGTTCACAAGTCGCTACATTAGGTACATTAAGTTTTCTGGAATCATTGGTGAAAAGAAGAACATAAGGAGAGGATAGACAAGCCAAAATAGAGTAAATAGAGTCATTTTCTGGTTGGAGTTTGTGCTGCAGCAGCTGTTAGTCCTGCCGGGATCTTGATGTTTCTTTTTGCCTTTTTGCCGGTAGAGAGCAGCGGCCTTCACCCCGCCCTCTGACACTGGCGCTGTTATGGGGCTGCGAGTGCGGTGCACTGGGTTCCGTCAGTCAGGCTGGCCCCGCCCGCAGCTTTTGGTGCGCGGCTGTTTCCCGCGGTGGTGGTGGCAGAGAAGTTCCCTTTTTCTTTGTGGCGAATCAGTCTGTCCGGGATCCAAGTTGACGAATCTGCACCCTGTGGAAAAAAAATATAAACACTTCCTCGACCCGCAGTAAATTTTTGGGTCGGGATCTTTTTGTTATCTGGAGGAGATCTTTTTGCTTTACTAATGGCTTTTTATTTTACTGTTTCAAACGAATCAGCATTTAACTTATTACAAAGAGAACATGTTGTAAAATCTGATGGGGGAAAACTATACTTAATTTCTCTCTTTTTAATTTTTGAATTAACAAAGCACGTGAGGGTAAATGATGCAAGATCTGATCACAAGAATTTCCTATAGCAATCTGCCAATCATCAAACATTTGAAAAGCATCAAGTTGTTCTCTGTTATATGGAAGTACAATTTTTGATGGTTCTTTACTAAACAATTTAATAAATCAGTATATTTGAATTAATCTTTTTAATTAACATGTCAGTAATTTTCCTTAGGCAGAGGCCACTGTTCCACCCACACCGGATCTTGAAATTTTCATGTAATGGGGTAGGCCAGCAAAACAATGCGCCTTCATTATAAATTTGGATATCCCAATCCAGTATATAGCTTGCGAGGAGTTGGGCAAATTAGCTCAATTTATTCTTGTCTGTTGTTTACCAATCCTTTTGATGGATCATAGCCGATCTGCAGCATCTGAGAGGTCACTTTATCATCAGGGCTAAAAAAGTAACACTCCCATTTGAGATAGCATGTCCCTCCCCCACAG
>NW_017205830.1:0-5121 GCF_001704415.2 Capra hircus
CACTGCAGGAAAACAGGTTTCCCTGCAGGGAAAACAGGTTTCCCTGGAATGGACTGAGACATCTGTTGGACTCTGGGAATGTGGCACGACCCAGGAGTTCCTCTCGCCTTTCCTGTGGAGAGCGCCTCCTCTTGAGATGCGACGGGAACGCCGGAATTCTTTCCCTACCACGCAGGGAAAGGATCCCTCCTCTCAGGCTAGGAGGCGGAAACGGGGCTCCTCCGGATGTGGGCGGGACTCTCGTGTTTCCTCTCGTGTGGAGACGGGTATGTCGGGGAACTTCTTTGAGTTGCAGCAAGGGTGTGAAGGACCTTTGGAAGTTCCAAAGCTTAGGTGTGACTAGCCTCGAGACGCCTCAGCGGAAATGGGCCTCATCTCGCCTGGAGGGGAGAACCTCCTGGATTTTCTCGAGTTGCGGCAGGTGCTCTCGACTTACGACGGGGACCTCAGGGACCCGCTCTGTTTGCCTCAGGAAAGGCCAGTCCCCATGCGAGTTGCTCGGGGGCTTCTCGGGATTCCTCTCCCATCGATGCCGGGCCTAAGACTTGTGTGGAGCCGGTGCCGGAACCTGAGGATTCCTCTCCAGTGCTGACATGGATCTTGGGGTACTTCTTGGAGTCTCCCAGGGAGTCAGTCCTCGTCTCGAGTGGGGGCATGCACGTGCACTTTCCTCCCGAGCAGTAGCAGCAGTGTCACGCTTCCCTACTCGTGGACCAAGGGATCAGGGCTTTCCCTCGAGGGTTCCCACTAGGCTTTCCCTCGAGGCTTCCCCACGAGGCTTTCCCACAGGGCTGTCCCACGTGCCACCGTGGTGTGAGTCGATCCTCGGCTTGAAAGTCGAGGCAGTGCAGGGAAAACAGGTTTCCCTGGAATGGACTGAGACATCTGGGGGACGCTGGGAAAGGTGGCACGACCCTGGAGTTCCTCTCGCCTTTCCTGTGGAGAGCGCCTCCTCTAGAGATGCGACGGGAACGCCGGGATTTCTTTCCCGATGACGCAGAGAAAGGATCCCTCCTCTCGAGCTAGTAGGCAGAAACGGGGCTCCTCTGGATATGGGCGGGACTCTCGTGCTTCCTATCGAGTGCAGACGGTATGTCGGGGAACTTCTTGAGTTGCAGCCAGGGTGTGAAGCACCGTTTGGAAGTTCCAGAGATTAGATGTGATTAGCCTGGAGACGCATCAGCAGAAATGGGCCTCATCTCGCCTGGAGGGGAGAACCTCCTGGATTTTCTCGAGTTAGGGCAGGTGCTCTCGACTTACGACGGGGATCTCAGGGACCCGCTCTGGGGGCCTCAGGAAAGGCCAGTCCCCATTCGAGTTGCTCGGGGCCTCTCGGGATTCCTCTCCCGTCGATGCTGGGGCCTAAGACCTTGTGTGGAGTTGGTGCCAGAACCTGAGGTTTCCTCTCCAGTGCTGACATGGATCTTGGGGTACTTCTGGAGTCTCCCCAGTGGAGTCAGTCCTCATCTCGAGTGGGGCATGCACCTGCGCTTTCCTCCCGAGGTGTAGCAGCAGTGTCATGCTCCCGTCGCGTGGATCAAGGGATCAGTGGCTTTCCCTCGAGGCTTCCTCACGAGGCTTTCCCATAAGGCTTTCCCACGATGCTTTCCCACAGGGCTGTCCCACGTGCCACCGTGTGTGTGAGTCGATCCTCGGCTTGAAAGTGGAGGCAGTGCAGGGAAAACAGTTTTCCCTGGAATAGACTGAGACATCTGGCGGACTCTGGGAATGGTGGCACGACCCTGGAGTTCCTCTCGCCTTTCCTGTGGAGAGCGCCTCCTCTTGAAATGCTATGGGAACCCCGGGAATTCTTTCCCGACCACGCAGGGAAAGGATCCCTCCTCTCGAGCTTGGAGGCGGAAACGGGGCTCCTCTGGATGTGAGCGGGACTCTCGTGCTTCCTCTCAAGTGGAGACGGGTATGTCGGTGAACTTCTTGAGTTGCAGCACGGGTTTGAATAACCGTTTGGAAGTTCCAGAGGTTAGGTGTGATTAGCCTCGAGACGCCTCAGCGGAAAAGGGCCTCATCTCGCCTGGAGGGGAAAACCTCCTGGATTTTCTCGAGTTGCAGCAGATTGTCTCGACTTACGACGGGAACATCAGGGACCCGCTCTTGTGGCCTCAAGAAAGGGAAGTCCCCATGCGAGTTGCTCATGGGCCTCTCGGGATTCCCTCTCCCGTCGATGCCGGGACCTAAGATCTTGTGTGTAGTCTGTGCCAAAACCTGAGGATTCCTCTCCAGTGCTGACATGTATCTTGGGGTACTTCTGGAGTCTGCCCATGGGAGTCAGTCCTCATCTCGAGTCGGTGCATGCACGTGCGCTTTCCTCCGAGCTGTAGCAGCAGTGTTGAGCTTCCCTTCGCTAGGATCAAGGATCCGTGGCTTTTCCTTCCCACGAGGCTTTCCCACAGTGATGTCCCACATGCCACCGTGGTGTCAGTCGATCCTCAGTTTGAAAGTCGAGGCTGTGCCGGGGAAACAGGCTTCCCTGGAATGGACTGAGACATCTGGGGGCTCTAGGAATGGTGACACGACCCCCTCTCGCCTTTCCTGTGGAGAGCGCCCCCTCTTGAGATGTGACGGGAACGCCGGGAATTCTTTTCCGAACACGCAGGGAAAGGATCCCTCCTGTCGGGCTAGGATGCGGAAACAGGGCTCCTCTGGATGTGGGCGGGACTCTCGTGCTTCCTCTCGAGTGGAGACGGGTATGTCGGGGAACTTCTTGAGTTGCAGCAAGGGTGTGAAGGGCCCTTTGGAAGGTCCAGAGGTTAGGTGTGATTAGCCTCGAGTCGCCTCTGCGGAAATGGGCCTCATCTCGTCTGGAGGGGAGAACCTCCTGGATTTTCTCGAGTTGCGGCAGGTGCTCTCGACTTATGACGTGGACCTCAGGGACCCGCTCTGGTGGCCTCACGAAAGGCCAGTCCCCATGCGAGTTGCTCGGGGGCCTCTCGGGATTTCTCTTCCATCGATGCCGGGGCCTAATACCTTGTGTGGAGTCGGTGCCGGAACCTGAGGATTCCTCTCCATTGCTGACATGGATCTTAGGGTACTTCTGGAGTCTCCCCAGGGGAGTCAGTCCTCGTCTCGAGTGGGGGCATGCACGTGTGCTTTCCTCCCGAGCTGCAGCAGCAGTGTCACGCTTCCCTTCGCGTGGATCAAGGGATCTGTGGCTTTCCCTCGAGGCTTTCCCATGAGGCTTTCCCACGAGGCTTTCCACAGGGCTGTCCCACGTTCCACCGTGGTGTGAGTCGATCCTCGGCTTGAAAGTCGAGGCAGTGCAGGAAAACAGGTATCCCTGGAATGGACTGAGATATCTGGGGGACTCTGGGAATGGTGGCACGACCCTGGAGTTCCTCTCGCCCTTCCTGTGGAGAGCGCCTCCACTTGAGATGCGACGGGAACGCCGGGAATTCTTTCCCGACCATGCAGGGAAAGGATCCCTCCTCTCGAGTTAGGAGGCGGAAATGGGGCTCCTCTGGATGTGGCGGGACTCTCGTGCTTCCTCTCGAGTGGAGACGGGTATGTCGGGGAACTTCTTGAGTTGCAGCAAGGGTGTGAAGGACCCTTTGGAAGTTCCAGAGGTTAGGTGTGATTAGCCTCGAGACGCCTCAGCGGAAATGGGCCTCATCTCGCCTGGTGGGGAGAACCTCCTGGATTTTCTCGAGTTGCGGCAGGTGCTCTCGACTTACGACGAGGACCTCAGGGACCCGCTCTGGTGGCCTCAGGAAAGGCCATTCCCCTTACGAGTTGCTCGGGGGCCTCTCGGGATTCCTCTCCCGTCGATGCCGGGGCCTAAGACTGCCGGGAGCCAGTGTGAGGAAGCCCGCCCGTGACAAGGTTATGAGGAAGGAAGCTGACATACGCAAGGCGTGCTCAGACTTCAGGGACCCCTCTGGAAATTTTTAAGCATGTACCCCAACAAAAATCTGCCGGTTTTTGTGCTCTGCTTTTTCACTCTTCTGACCTTTTCTGGAAAAAGTCAATTCAGGGCATTAGTCTTCTGCATTTGAAAGAGTGTTTCAATCCAAAAACCCTCTGATGGCTTTCTAGCCTGCCTGTAGGACTCGTACAGCTGCGCTTGTGATTGTTTGAGGCCTCCTGACCGCAGGAGGCACAGGAAGCTTAAAACATCCTAGGAATGCAGGAGCTTCAGAGGAGTCAAAATCTTTAGAATAGGACTGATTAAAAGTTTCATTTTTTGGGTCAATGCTTGCTGCCAAATTTTCATATCCTTTATTTTTAGATATATGGTATATAAAAAACAAGTAGTAGACCTGGTATTAGCAACATTAGAACTTTGAGTTTAAGTACCTTCTTTGTTATAACCCACTGCACCTTTGTTCTATAGAGATGTAACTTTAATGCTTTAAGGAGATGCAGATTAAAGAAAAACACTTCAGGGGAAACAAAATTAACATTCATTAAGGAAGAGAGCCAAAAAGTGTTAACAAGCCTCTTGGCCAGAAGATAATGTAAATCACCTGAGACCTTTTGTATACAAAATGATATACAGAAAGAATCTGGATTGCGAACACTACATAATTTTGTGTTATCCATTGATCTCCATGTTTTATCAAAAGTATAAAAGACCTTCTGAACAATAAAGGAGGGGCCGGGGGGCCAATTTCTCGGACCAGATTCTCGAACTAGTCTCTCAGCCTGGTTTCTTGGGACTCTGGCTCCCCCGTGTCTTTCTCTCTCTTTCTTCTTCTCTACCTTTCCTTCTCTCTGCTCTTTACTTTAACTTCAGGCTGAATCTCCACCTGGAGTGCGGAGGCTCGCCAGGTCTACTTACTTGCCCTGGCTGTTAAGACCCGCACGAAAGGGAGCTTAAGGCGAGGCACCCTTTAGATATTCAAGCGGGCGCCGGTGGCCCAACGTAGGGTGCAAATTCCTTGTCTGGAATTTTATTGGCCGTCCGCGTAAACCAAGCTATTCAGCCCTCTTACTCCACTTAATCTTCTTACTATACTATAGTTTCCTAATCTAATCTTACATTAATAAATAAACAAGTCTTTCCACGCCAATGCCGTCCACCCTTCGAATTCCCTGGATCCACCGGGGCTGGACCCCGGCATAAGACCTTGAGTGAAGTCGGTGCCACCTGAGGATTCCTCTCCA
>NW_017205831.1:0-5121 GCF_001704415.2 Capra hircus
CGGGCCCTGCCGTCCGCCCGCTCTCGCCTTCCCTCTCCGAGTCCGAGACTGGAAAGTGTCCGGGGAAACGTTCTTGAGTTTGCAGCAAGGGTGTGAAGGACCCTTTGGAAGAGTTCCAGAGGTTAGAGGTAGTGGATTAGCCTCGGAGAAGGTCATACGAAAAGGGGCCACATCTCGCCGCTGGAGGGGAGAAGGTCCTGGCAATTTCATCCAGGAGTGTTGACCCGCAGGTGCTCTCGACTGTACGACAAGCGGAGGCGACCGAAGGACCCTGTTCTCGTGCCTCTCAGTGATAGGCCAGTAGCTCATGTTGAGTTGCTCGGGGGAGGCTTCGGGTCGGTGTGATGATGCCTCTGCCGCGTCGAATCTCTCTCAACAACAACAACACCCACCGTGGCGCGCGGTCGCGCCCGCCAAGGCGCACTGGGAGGAGGAGGAAAAGAGAGAGATCGACCCGGCATCGACGGGAGAGGAATCCCGAGAGGCCCCCGAGCAACTCGCATGGGGACTGGTCTTTCCGGAGGCCACCAGAGCAGGTCCCTGAGGTCCCCGTCGTAAGTCGAGAGGACCAGCCGCAACTCGAGAAAATCCAGGAGGTTCTCCCCTCCAGGCGAATGAGGCACATTTCCACTGAGGCGTCTCGAGGCTAATCACACATAACCTCTGAACTTCCAAAGGGTCCTTCACACCCTTGCTGCAACTCAAGAAGTTCCCCGACATACCCGTCTCCACTCGAGAGGAAACGCGAGAGTTCTGCCCACATCCAGAGGAGCCCCGTTTCCGCCTCCTAGTTCGAGAGGAGGGATCCATTCCCTGCTTGGAAGGGAAAGAATTCCCGGCGTTCCCGTCGCATCTCAAGAGGAGGCGCTCTCCACAGGAAAGTAGAGAGGAACTTCAGGGTCGTGCCACCATTCCCAGAGTCCCCCAGATGTCTCAGTCCATTCCAGGGAAACCTGTTTTCCCTGCACTGCCTCCACTTTCAAGCCGAGGATCGACTCACACCATGGTGGCACCTGGACAGCCCTGTGGGAAGGCCTCGTGGAAAAGCCTCGAGGGAAAGCCACAGATCCCTTGATACACGCGAAGGGAAGCGCGACACTGCTGCTACAGCTCGGAAGAAAGCGAACGTGCATGCCCCCACTCGAGACGAGACTGACTCCCATGGGGAGACTCCAGAATTACCCCAAGATCCATGTCAGCACTGGAGAGGAATCCTCAGGTTCCGGCAACCGACTCCACACAAATCTTAGGCCCCAGCATCGACGGGAGAGGAAACCCGAGAGGCCCCCGAGCTACTCGCATGAGGCCTGGCTTTTCTGAGGCCACTAGAGAGGGTCCCAAGGTCCCCCTTCGTAAGTCGAGAACACCTGCCCCATCTCTAGAAAATCCAGGAGGTTCTCCCCTCCAGGCGAGATGAGGCCCATTTCCGCTGAGGCTTCTCAAGGCTAATCACATCTAACCTCTGGAACTCCCAAAGAGTCCTTCACACCCTTGCTGCAACTCAAGAAGTTCCCTGACATTCCCGTCTCCACTCGAGAGGAAGCACGAGAGTCCTGCCCACATGCACAGGAGTCCCCTTCACGCCTCCTAGCTCGCGAGGAGGGATCCTTTCACTGCGTGGTCGGGAAAGAATTCCCGGCGTTTCCGTCGCATCTCAAGAGGAGGCGCCCTCCACAGGAAAGGCGGAGAGGAACTCCAGGGTCGTGCCACCATTCCCAGAGTAACCCAGGTGTCTCAGTCCATTCCAGGGAAAGCTGTTTTCCCTGCACTGCCTCGACTTTCAAGCCGAGGATCGACTAACACCACGGTGGCACGTGGGACAGCCCTGTGGGGAAAGCCCCGTGGGAAAGCCTCGTGGGAAAGCCTCGAGGGAAAGCCACAGATCCCTTGATCCATGCGAAGGGAAGCGTGACACTGCTGCTACAGCTCGGAAGGAAAGCGCACGTGCATGCCCCCACTCGAGACGAGGACAGACTCCCCTGGGGAGACTCCAGAAGTACCCCAAGATCCATGTCAGCACTGGAGAGGAATCCTCAGGTTCCCGCTCCGACTCCATGCAAGGTCTTAGCCCCGACATCGACGGGAGAGGAAACCCGAGAGGCCCCCGAGCAGTTAAAATGGGGACTGGCCATTCCTGAGGCCACCAGAGCGCGGTCCCTGAGGTCCCCGTCGTAAGTCGAGAGCACCTGCCGCAACTCGAGAAAATCCAGGAGGTTTCCCCTCCAGGCGAGATGAGGCCCATTTCCGCTGAGGCGTCTCGAGGCTATTCACACCTAACCTCTAGAACTTCCAAAGGGTCCTTCACACCCTTGCCAACTCAAGAAGTTCCCCGAGATACCCGTCTCACCACTCGAGAGGAAAGCACGAGAGTCCCGGCCACATCCAGAGGAGCCCCGTTTCCGCCTTCTAGCTCGAGAGGAGGGATCCTTTCCCTGCGTGTTCGGGAAAGAATTCCCGGCGTTTCCGTCGCATCTCAAGAGGATGCGCTCTCCACAGGAAAGGCCGAGAGGAACTCCTGGGTGGTGCCACCATTCCCAGAGTCCTCCAGATGTCTCAGTCCATTCCAGGGAAACCTGTTTTCCCTGCACTGCGTCGACTTTCAAGCTGAGGATCGACTCACACCACCGTGCACGTGGGACAGCCCTGTGGGAAAGCCTCGTGGGAAGCCTCGTGGAAAAGCCTCGAGGAAAGCCACAGATCCCTTGATCCACGCGAAGGGAAGCGTAACACTGCTGCTACAGCTCAGGAGGAATTCGCACGTGCATGCTCCACTCGAGACGAGGACTGACTTCCCTGAGGACACTCCAGAAGTACCTCAAGATCCATGTCAGCACTGGAGAGGAACCTCAGGTTCCGGCACTCACTCCACACAAGATCTTAGGCCCCAGCATCGACGGGAGAGGAATCCCGAGAGGCCCCCGAGCAACTCGCATGGGTACTGGCCTTTCCTGAGGCCACCACAGCGGGTCCCTGAGGTCCCAGTCGTAAGTCGAGAGCACCTGCCGCAACTCGAGAAAATCCAGGAGGTTTTCCCCTCCAGTCGAGATGAGGCCCATTTCCCTGAGGCGTCTCCCAGGCTATTCACAGCTAAAGTCTGGAACTTCCAAAGGGTCCTTCACACCCTTCCTGCAACTCAAGAATTCCCCGACATACCCGTCTCCACTCGAGAGGAAGCACGAGAGTCCGCCCACAATCCAGAGGAGCCAAGTTTCCGCCTCCTAGCTCGAGAGGAGGGATCCTTTCCCTGCGTGCTCGGGTACGAATTCCCGGCGTTTCCCACGCACCCACTCAAAGAGGAAGGCGCTCTCCACAGGAAAGGCGAGAGAAACTCCAGGGTCATGCCACCATTTCCAGAGTCCCCAAATGTCTCAGTCCATTCCAGGGAAACCTGTTATCCCTGCACTGCCTCCACTGTCAAGCCGAGGATCGAGTCACACCACGGTGGCACGTGGGACAGCCCTGTGGTAAAGCCTCGTGGGAAAGCCTCGTGGGAAAGCCTCGAGGGAAAGCCTCAGATCCCTTGATCCACGCGAATGGAAGCGTGACACTGCTGGTACAGCTCGGGAGGAAAACGCACGTGCATGCCCCAATCGAGACGAGGACTGACTCCCCTGGGAAGACTCCAGAAGTACCCCAAGATCCATGTCAGCACTGAAGAGGAATGCTCAGGTTCCGGCACCGACTCCACACAAAGTCTTAGGCCCCAGCATCGACGGGAGAGGAAACCCGAGAGGCCCCCGAGTTACTCGCATGGGGCCTGCCCTTTCTGAGGCCACCAGAGCAGGTCCCTGAGGTCCCCTTCGTAAGTCGAGAACACCTGCCCCAACTCGAGTAAATCCAGGAGGTTCTCCTCTCCAGGCGAGATGAGGCCCATTTGCACTGTGGCTTTCTCAAGGCTAATCACATCTAACCTCTGGAACTCCCAAAGGGTCCTTCCCACCCTTGCTGCAACTCAAGAAGTTCCCCGACATACCCGTTTCCACTCGAGAGGAAACACGAGAGTTCTGCCCACATCCAGAGGAGCCCTGTTTCCGCCTGCTAGCTCCAGAGGAGGGATCCTTTCCCTGCGTGTTCGGGAAAGAATTCCCGGCGTTCCCGTAGCATCTCAAAGAGGAGGCGCTCTCGACAAGAAAGGCGAGAGGAACTCCAGGGTCGTTCCGCCACCATTCCCAGAGTCCCCCAGATGTCTCAGTCCATTCCACGGAAACCTGTTTTCCATGCACTGCCTCAACTTTCAAGCGGAGATCAACTCACACTACGGTGGCTCGAGGGAGAGCCCTGTGGGAAAGCCTCGTGGGAAAGCCTCGAGGGAAAGCCACAGAACACCTTGATACACGCGAAGGAAGCGTGACACTGCTGTTACAGCTCGGGAGAAAGCGCACGTTCATGCACCCCCATTTGATATGAGGACTGACTCCCCTGGGGAGACTCCAGAAGTACCCCAAGATCCATGTCAGCACTGGAGAGGCATGCTCAGGTTCCCGCACCAACTCCACACAAGGTCTTAGGCCCCAGCATCGACGGGAGAGGAAACCCGAGAGGCCCAAGAGGAACTCGCATGGGGACAGGCCTTTCCTGAGGCCACCAGAGACGGTCCCTGAGGTCCCCGTCGTAAGTCGAGAGCACCTGCCGCAACTCGAGAAAATGCAGGAGGTTCTCCCCTCCAGGCGAAATGAGGCCCATTTGTGCTGAGGCTTCTCGAGGCTAATCACATCTAACCTCTGGAACTTCCAAAGGGTCCTTTACACCCTTGCTGCAACTCAAGAAGTTCCCCGACATACCAGTCTCCACTCGAGAGGAAACACGAGAGTTCCGCGCACATCCAGAGGAGCCCCGTTTCCGCCTCCTAGATCGAGAGGGGGGATCCTTCCTTGCGTGTTCGGGAAAGAATTCCGCCGTTCCCGTCGCATCTCAAGAGGAGGCGATCTCCACAGGAACGGGGCGAGAGGAAATCCAGGGTCGTGCCACCATTCCCAGAGTTCACCAGATGTCTCAGTTCATTTCAGGGCAACCTGTTTTCCCTGCACTCCTCGACTTTCAAGCCGAGGATCGACTCACACCACGGTGGCACGTGGGATAGCCCTGTGGTGCGGAAAGCTCGTGGGAAAGCCTCTTCGGCAA
>NW_017205832.1:0-18448 GCF_001704415.2 Capra hircus
CACGTGCGCTTTCCTCCCCAGCTGTAGTAGCAGTGTCACGCTTCCCTTCACGGAACAAGGGATCTGTGGCTTTCCCTCGAGGCTTTCCCACGAGGCTTTCCCACGAGGCTTTCCCACAGGGCTGTCCCACGTGCCACCGTGTGTGAGTCGATCCTCGGCTTGAAAGTCGAGGCAGTGCAGGGAAAACAGGTTTCCCTGGAATGGACTGAGACATCTGGGGACTCTGGGAAAGGGGCCGATCCTGGAGTTCCTCTCGCCTTTCCTGTGGAGAGCGCCTCCTCTTGAGATGCGGGGGAAACGCCGGAATTCTTTCCCGACCACGCAGGGAAAGGATCCTCCTCTCGAGCTAGGAGGCGGAAACGGGGCTCCTCTGGATGTGGCGGGACTCTCGTGCTTCCTCTCGAGTGGAGACGGGTATGTCGGGGAACTTCTTGAGTTGCAGCAAGGGTGTGAAGGACCCTTTGGAAGTTCCAGAGTTAAGTGTGATTAGCCTCGAGATACCTCAGCGGAAATGGGCCTCATCTCGCCTGGAGGGGAGAACCTCCTGGATTTTCTCGAGTTGCGGCAGGTGCTCTCGACTTACGACGGGGACCTCAGGGACCCGCTCTGGTGGCCTCAGGAAAGGCCAGTCCCCATGCGAGTTGCTCTGGGGCCTCTCGGGATTCCTCTCCCGTCGATGCGGGGCCTAAGACCTTGTGTGGGCTCAGTGCCGGAACCTGAGGATTCCTCTCCAGTGCTGACATGGATCTTGGGTACTTCTGGAGTCTCCCCAGGGCAGTCAGTCCTCGTCTCGAGTGGGGGCATGCACGTGCGCTTTCCTCCCGAGCTGTAGCAGCAGTGTCACGCTTCCCTCGCGTGGATCAAGGGATCTGTGGCTTTCCCTCGAGGCGAGGCTTTCCCACGAGGCTTTCCCACAGGGCTGTCCACGTGCCACCGGTGTGAGTCGATCCTCGGCTTGAAATTCGAGGCAGTGCAGGGAAAACAGGTTTCCCTGGAATGGACTGAGACATCTGGGGGACTCTGGGAATGGGGCCACTGGAGTTCCTCTCGCCTTTCCTGTGGAGAGCGCCTACTCTTGAGATGCGACGGGAACGCAGGAATCTTTCCCGACCACGCAGGGAAAGGATCCCTCCTCTCGAGCTAGGAGGCGGAAACGGGGCTCCTCTGGATGTGGGCGGGACTCTCGTGCTTCCTCTCGAGTGGAGACGGGTATGTCGGGGAACTTCTTGAGTTGCAGCAAGGGTGTGAAGGACCCTTTGGAAGTTCCAGAGTTAGGTGTGATTAGCCCCGCCTCAGCGGAAATGGGCCTCATCTCGCCTGAAGGGAGAACCTCCTGAATTTTCTCGAGTTGCGGCAGGTTGCTCTCGACTTACGACGGGGACCTCAGGGACCCGCTCTGGTGGCCTCAGGAAAGGCCAGTCCCCATGCGAATTGCTCTGGGGCCTCTCGGGATTCCTCTCCAGTAGATTCCGGGGTCTAAGACCTTGTGTGGAGTCCGTGACGGAATCTGAGCATTCCTCTCCAGTGCTGACATGGATATTGGGGTACTTCTGGAGTCTCCCAGGGGAGTCAGTCCTCATCTCGAGTGGGGGCCATGCACGTGCGCTTTCCTCCCGATCTGTAGCAGAAGTGTCACGCTTCCCTTCACGTGGATCAAGGGATCTGTGGCTTTCCCTCGCGGCTTTCTCACGAGGCTTTCCCACAGGGCTGTCCCACGTGCCACTGTGGTGTGAGTCGGTCCTCGGCTTGAAAGTTGAGGCAGTGCAGGGAATACAGGTTTCCCTGGAATGGACTGAGAATCTGGGGGACTCTGGGAATGGTGGCACGACCCTGGAGTTCCTCTCGCCTTTCCGTTTTAGAGCCCCTCCTCTTGAGATGCGACGGAATCGCCGGGAATTCTTTCCCGACCACGCAGGGAAAGGATCCCTTCCCTCGAGCTAGGAGGCGGAAACGGGGCTCCTCTGGATGTGGGCGGGACACTCGTGCTTCCTTCGAGTGGAGACGGGTATGTCGGGGGAACTTCTTGAGTTGCAGGAAGGTTGTGAAGGACCCTTTGGAAGTTCCAGAGGTTAGTTGTGATTAGCTTGGAGACGCCTCAGCGGAAATGGGTCTCATCTCGCCTGCAGGGGAGAACCTCCTGGATTTTCTCGAGTTGCGGCAGGTGCTCTCAACTTGCGACGGGGACCTCAGGGACCCGCTGTGGTTGCGTCAGGAAAGGCCACTCCCCATGCGAGTTGCTCGGTGGCCTCTCGGGATTTCTCTCCGGTCGATGCCGGGGCCTAAGGTCTCGTATCGAGCCGGTGCCGGAACCTGAGGATTTCTCTCCAGTGCTGACATGGATGTTGAGGTGCTTCTGGACTCTCCCCAGGGGAGTCAGTCCTCGTCTCGAGTGGCGGCATGCACGTGCGCTTTCCTCCCGAGGTGTAGAAGCAGTGTCACGCTTCCATTAGCGTGGATCATGGATCTGTGGCTTTCCCTCGAGGCTTTCCCAAGAGGGTTTCCCACGAGGCTTTCCAACGTGGCTTTCCCACAGGGCTGTCCACGTGCCACCGTGGTGTGAGTCGATCCTCTGCTTGACAGTCGAGGCAGTGCAGGGAAAACAGTTTTCCCTAATGGACTCAGTCATCTGGGGGACTCTGGGAATGGTGGCAGAACCCTGGAGTTCCTCTCGCCTTTCCTGTGGAGAGCGCCTGCTCTTGAGATGCGACGGGAACGCCAGGAATTCTTTCCCGACCACGCAGGACAAGGATCCCTCCTCTCGAGCTAGGAGGCGGAAACGGGGCTCCTCTGGATGTGGGCGGGACTCTCGTGCTTCCTCTCGAGTGGAGACGGGTATGTCGGGGAACTTCTTGTGTTGCAGTAAGGGTGTGAAGGACCCTTTGGAAGTTCCAGAGGTTAGGTGTGAATAGCCTCGAGACGCCTCAGCGGAAATGGGCCTCATCTCGCCTGGAGGGGAGAACCTCCTGAATTTTCTCGAGTTGCGGCAGGTGCTCTCGACTTACTACGGGGACCTCAGGGACCCGCTCTGGTGGCCTCAGGAAAGGCCAGTCCACATGCGAGTAGCTCGGGGGCCTCTTGGGATTCCTCTCCCGACGATGCCGGGGCCTAAGATCTTGTGTGGAGACGGTTCCAGAACCTGAGGATTCCTCTCCAATGCTGACATGGATCTTGGGGTACTTCTGGAGTCTCCCCAGGGAAGTCAGTCCTCGTCTCGAGTGGGGGCATGCACGTGCGCTTTCCTCCCGAGCTGTAGCAGCAGTGTCGCGCTTCCCTTCGCGTGGATCAAGGGATATGTGGCTTTCCCTCGAGGCTTTCCCACGAGGCTTTCCCACAAATCTCTCCCACAGGGCTCTCCCACGGGCCACCGTGGTGTGAGTCGATCTCGGATTGAAAGTCGAGGCAGTGCAGGGAAAACAGGTTTCCCTGGAATGTACTGAGACATTTGGGGGACTCTGAGAATGGTGGCACGACCCTGGAGTTCCTCTCGCTTTTCCTATGGAGAGCGCCTGCTCTTGAGATGCGAAAGGATCGCCGGGAATTCTTTCCCGAACACGCAGGGAAAGGATCCCTCCTCTCGAGCTAGGAAGCGGAACCAGGGCTCCTCTGGATGTGGGCGGGACTCTCGTGCTTCCTCTCGAGTGGAGACGGGTAAGTCGGGGAACTTCTTGAGTTGCAGCAAGGGTGTGAAGGGCCCTTTGGAAGTTCCAGATATTAGGTGTGAATAGCCTCTAGACGCCTCAGCGGAAATGGGAATCATCTCGCCTGGAGGGGAGAATCTCCTGGATTTTCTCGAGTTGCGGCAGGTGCTCTCGACTTACGACGGGGACCTCAGGGACCCACTCTGGTGGCCTCAGGAAAGGCCAGTCCCGATGCCAGATGCTCGGGGGCCTCTCGGGATTCCTCTCCCATCGATGCTGGGGCTTAGACCATGTGTGAAGTCGGTGCCAGGAACCTGAGGATTCCTCTCCAGTGCTGACATGGATTTTGGGGTACTTCTGGAGTTTCCCGCGGGGAGTCCGTCCAAGTCTCTAGTGGGGGCATGCACGTGCGCTTTCCACCCGAGCTGTAGCAGCAGTGTCACGCTTCATTTCCGTGGATCAAGGGATCTGTGACTTTCCCTCGAGACTTTCCCACGAGGCTTTCCCACGAATCTTTCCCACAGGGCTCTCCCACGTGCCACCGTGGTGTGAGTCGATCCTCGGATTGAAAGTCGAGGCAGTGCAGGGAAAACAGTTTTCCCTGGAATGAACTGAGACATCTGGGGGACTCTGGGAATGGTGGCACGACCCTGGAGTTCCTCTCGCCTTTCCTGTGGAGAGCGCCTCCTGTGGATGCGACAGGAACGCCGGGAATTCTTTCCCGACCACGCAGGGAAAGGATCCCTCCTCTCGAGCTAGGAGGCGGAAACGGGGCTCCTCTGGATGTGGGCGGGACTCTCGTGCTTCCTCTCGAGTGGAGACGGGTATGTCGGGGAACTTCTTGAGTTGCAGCAAGGGTGTGAAGGACCCTTTGCAAGTTCCAGAGGTTAGGTTTGAATAGCATCGAGACGCCTCAGCGGAAATGGGCCTCATCTCGCCTGGAGGGGAGAACCTCCTGGATTTTCTCGAGTTGCGGCAGGTGCTCTCGACTTACGACGGGGACCTCAGGGACCCGCTCTGGTGGCCTCAGGAAAGGTCAGTCCCCATGCGAGTTGCTCGGGGGCCTCTCGGGATTCTTCTCCCGTCGATACCGGGGCCTAAGATCTTGTGTGGAGCCGGTTATGGAATCTTAGGATTCCTCTCCAGTGCTGACATGGATCTTGGGGTACTTCTGGAGTCGTCCCAGTGGAGTCAGTCCTCGTCTCGAGTGGGGGCATGCACGTGCGCTTTCCTCCCGAGCTGTAGCAGCAGTGTCACGCTTCCCTTGGCATGGATCAAGGGATCTGTGGCTTTCCCTCGAGGCTTTCCCTCGAGGCTTTCCCACGAGGCTCTCCCACGAGGCTTTCCCACACGGCTGTCCCACGTGCCACCGTGGTGTGAGTCGATACCTCGGCTTGAAAGTCGAGGCAGTGCAGGGAAAACAGGTTTCCCTGGAATGGACTGAGACATTTGGGGGACTCTGGGAATGGTGGCACCACCCTGGAGTTCCTCTCGCTCTTCCTCTGGAGAGCGCCTGCTCTTGAGATGCGAAAGGAACGCCGGGAATTCTTTCCCGAACACGCAGGGAAAGGATCCCTCCTCTCGAGCTAGGAAGCGGAACCGGGGCTCCTCTGGATGTGGGCGGGACTCTCGTGCTTCCTCTCGAGTGGAATCGGGTATGTCGGGGAACTTTTGAGTTGCAGAAAGGGTGTGAAGGACCCTTTGGAACTTCCAGAGGTTAGGTGTGATTAGCCTCGAGACGTCTCAGCAGAAATGGGAATCATCTCGCCTGGAAGGGAGAACCTCCTGGATTTTCTCGAGTTGCGGCAGGCGCTCTCGACTTACGACGGGGTCCTCAGGGACCCGCTCTGGTGGCCTCAGGAAAGGCCAGTCCCCATGCGAGTTGCTCGGGGGCCTTTCGGGATTCCTCTCCCATCGATGCCCAGGCCTAAGACCTTGTGCGGTGTCGGTGCCGGAACCTGAGGATTCCTCTCCAGTGCTGACATGGATCTTGGGGTACTTCTGGAATCGCCCCAGGGGAGTCAGTCCTCGTCTCGAGTGGGGGAATGCACGTGTGCTTTCCTCCGAGCTGTAGCAGCAGTGTCACGCTTCCTTTCCCGTGGATCAAGGCATCTGTGGCTTTCCCTCGAGGCTTTCCCACAGGGCTGTCCTACGTGCCACCGTGGTGTGATTCAATCCTCGGCTTGAAAGTCGAGGCAGTGCAGGGAAAACAGGTTTCCCTGGAATGGACTGAGACATCTGCGGTACTCTGGAAATGGTGGCACGAACCTTGAGTCCCTCTCGCCTTTCAGGTGGAGAGCGCCTCCTCTTGAGATGCAACGGGAACGCCGGGAATTCTTTCCCGACCCTGCAGGGAAAGGATACCACCTCTCGAGCTAGGAGGCGGTAACGGGGCTCCTCTGGATGTGGGCGGGACTCACGTGCTTCCTCTCGAGTGGAGACGGGTATATCCGGGAACTTCTTGAGTTGCAGCAAGGGTGTGAAGGACCCTTTGGAAGTTCCAGAGGGTAGGTGTGATTAGCCTCGAGACGCCTCAGCAGAAAGGAGCCTCACCTCGCCTGGAGGGGAGAACCTCCTGGATTTTCTCGAGTTGTGGCAGGTGCTCTCGACTTACGACGGGGACCTCACGGACCCGCTCTCGTGGCCTCAGGAAAGGCCAGTCCCCAAGCGAGTTGCTCGGGGGCCTCTCGGGATTCCTCTCCCGTCGATGCCGGGGCCTAAGACCTTATGTGGAGTCAGTGCCGGAACCTGAGGATTCCTCTCCAGTGCTGACATGGATCTTGGGGTACGTCTGGAGCCTCCCCAGGGGAGTCAGTCCTCGTCTCGAGTGGGGGCATGCACCTGCGCTTTCTTCCCGAGTTGTAGCAGCAGTGTCATGCTCCCGTCGCGTGGATCAAGGGATCAGTGGCTTTCCCTCGAGGCTTCCTCACGAGGCTTTCCCACGAGGCTTTCCCACGATGCTTTCCCACAGGGCTGTCCCACGTGCCGCCGTGGTGTGAGTCGATCCTCTTCTTGAAAGTCGAGGCTGTGCAGGGAAAACAGGTTTCCGTGGAATGGATGAAGACATCTGTGGGACTCTGGGAATGGTGGCACGACCCTGGAGTTCCTCTCGCCTTTCCTGTGGAGAGCGCCCCCTCTTGAGATGCGACGGGAACACCGGGAATTCTTTCCCGACCACGCAGGGAAAGGATCCCTCCTCTCGAGCTAGGAGTCGGAAACGGGACTCCTCTGGATGTGGGTGGGACTCTCGTTCTTCCTCTCGAGTGGAGACTGGTATGTTGGGTATCTTCTTGCAATTGCAGAAAGGGTGTGAAGGACGCTTTGGAAGTTCCAGAGGTTAGGTGTGATTAGCCTTGAGAAAACTCAGTGGAAATGGGCCTCATCTCGCCAAGAAGGGAGAACCTCCTGGATTTTCTCAAGTTCCAGCAGGTGCTCTCGAATTACTACGGGGACCTCAGGGACCCGCTCTGGTGGCCTCAGGAAAGGCCAGTCCCCATGCGATTTGCTCGGGCCCTCTCAGGATTCCTCTCCCATCGATGCCGGTGCCTAAGACCTTGTGTGGAGTCGGTGTCGGAAACTGAGAATTCCTCTCCAGTTCTGACATGGATCTTGGGGTACTTCTGGATTCTCCCCAGGGGAGTCAGTTTTCGTCTCGAGTGGGGGCATGCACGTGCGCTTTCCTCCCGAGCTGTAGCAGCAGTGTCACGCTTCCCTTCCCGTGTATCCTAGGATCAGTGGCTTTCCCTCGAGGCTTTCCACGAGGCTTTCCCATGACGCTTTCCCACCAGGCTTTCCCACGAGGCTTTCCCACAGTGATGTCCCACGTGCCACCGTGGTGTCAGTCGATCCTCGGCTTGAAAGTCGAGGCAGTGCCGGGAAATCAAGCTTCCGTGGAATGGACTGAGACATCTGGGGGATCTGGGAATGGTGGCACGACCCTGGAGTTCCTCTCGCCTTTCCTGTGGAGAGCGCCCCATCTTGAGATGTGACGGGAACACCGGGAAATCTTTCCCGACGACGTAGGGAAAGGATCCCTCCTTCGAGCTATGAGGCCAAAACGGGGCTCCTCTGGATGTGGGCGGGACTCTCGTGATTCCTCTCGAGTGGAAACTGGTATGTCGGGGAACTTTTTGAGTTGCAGAAAGGGTGTGAAGGACCCTTTGGAACTTCCAGATGTTAGGTGTGATTAGCCTCGAGACGTCTGAGCAGAAATGGGAATCATCTCGCCTGAAAGGGAGAACCTCCTGGATTTTCTCGAGTTGCGGCAGGCTCTCTCGACTTACGACGGGGTCCTCAGGGACCCGCTCTGGTGGCCTCAGGAAAGGCCAGTCCCCATGCGAGTTGCTCGGGGGCCTTACGGGTTTCCTCTCCCATCGATGCCCAGGCCTAAGACCTTGTGCTGTGTCGGTGCCGGAACCTGAGGATTCCTCTCCAGTGCTGACATGGATCTTGGGGTACTTCTTGAATCGCCCCAGGGGAGTCAGTCCTCGTCTCGAGTGGGGGCATGCACGTGTGCTTTCCTCCGAGCTGTAGCAGCAGTGTCACGCTTCCCTTCCCGTGGATCAAGGAATCTGTGGCTTTCCCTCGAGGCTTTCCCACGAGGCTTTCCCAAGAGGCTTTCCCACAGGGCTGTCCCACGTGCCACCGTGGTGTGATTCGATCCTCGGCTTGAAAGTCGAGGCAGTGCAGGGAAAACAGGTTTCCCTGGAATGGACTGAGACATCTGGGGGACTCTGGAAATGGTGGCACGACCCTTGAGTCCCTCTCGCCTTTCAGGTGGAGTGCGCCTCCTCTTGAGATGCAACGGGAACGCCGGGAATTCTTTCCCGACCCTGCAGGGAAAGGATACCACCTCTCGAGCTAGGAGGCGGTAACGGGGCTCCTCTGGATGTGGGCGGGACGCTCGTGCTTCCTCTCGAGTGGAGACGGGTATATCCGGGAAATTCTTGAGTTGCAGCAAGGGTGTGAAGGACCCTTTGGAAGTTCCAGAGGGTAGGTGTGATTAGCCTCGAGACGCCTCAGCAGAAAGGAGCCTCACCTCGCCTGGAGGGGAGAACCTCCTGGATTTTCTCAAGTTGCGGCAGGTGCTTCGGACTTAGGACGGGGAACTCAGGGACCCTATCTGGTGGCCTCAGGTAAGGCCAGTCCCCATGCGAGTTGCTCGGGGGCATCTCGGGATTCCTCTCCCGTCGGTGCCGGGGCCTAAGACCTTGTGTGGAGTCGGTGCCGGAAACTGAGGAATCCTCTCGAGTGCTGACATGGATCTTGGAGTACTTCTGGAGTCTCCCCAGGGGAGTCAGTCCTCGTCTCGAGTGGGGGCATGCACGTGCGCTTTCCTCCCGAGCTGCAGCAGCAGTGTCATGGTTCCCTTCACGTGAATCAAGGGATCTGTGGCTTTCCCTCGAGGCTTTCCCACGAGGCTTTCCCACAGGGTTGTCCCACGCGCCACCGTGGTGTGAGTCGTTCCTCGGCTTGAAAGTCGAGGCAGTGCAGGGAAAACAGGTTTCCCTGGAATGGACTGAGACATCTGAGGGACTCTGGGAATTGTGGCACGACCCTGGAGTTCCTCTCGCCTTTCCTGTGGACAGCGCCTCCTCTTGAGATGCGACGGGAACGCTGGGAATTCTTTCCCGACCACGCAGGGAAAGGATCCCTCCTCTCGAACTTGGAGGCGGAAACGGGGCTCCTCTGGATGTGGCCGGGACTCTCGTGCTTCCTCTCGAGTGGAGACGGGTATGTTGGGGAACTTCTTGAGGTCCAGCAAGGGTGTGAAGGATCCTTTGGAATTCCAGAGGTTAGGTGTGTTTAGAGTCGAGACGCCTTAGCGGAAATGGGCCTCATCTCCCCTGGAGGGGAGAATCTCCTGGATTTTTTCGAGTTGCGGTACGTGCTCTCGCCTTACGACGGGGACCACTGGGACCCGCTCTGGTGGCCTCAGGAAAGGCCAGTCCCCATGCGAGTTCCCCGGGGTCCTCTCGCGATTCCTCTCCCGTCGATGCCAGGGCCTAAGACCTTGTGTGGAGTCGGTGCCTGCCAGGGTCCAGCCCCGGTGGATCCAGGGAATTCGAAGGGTGGACGGCGTTGGCGTGGAAAGACTTGTTTGTTCATTAATGTAAGATTAGATTAAGAAACTATAGTGTAGTAAGAAGATTAAGTGGAGGAAGAGGGCTGAATAGCTTGGTTTACGCGGAAGGCCAATAAAATTCCAGACAAGGAATTTGCACCACCTACGTTGGGCCACCGGCGCCCGCTTGAATATCTAAGGGTGCCTCGCCTTAAGCTCCCTTTCGTGCGGGTCTTAACAGCCGGGGCAAGTAAGTAGACCTGGCGAGCCTCCGCGCCCCAGATGGAGATTCAGCCTGAAGTTAAAGTAAAGAGCAGAGAGAGGGAAGGGGAGAGAAGAAGAGAGAGAGAGAGATATGGGGGGAGCCAGAGTCCCAAGAAACCAGGCCGAGAGACTAGTTCGAGAAACTGGTCCGAGAAACTGGCCCCCATCCTTTATTGTTCAGAAGGCCTTTTATACTTTTGATAAAACACGGAGATCAATGGGTAACACAAAATTATGTAGCGTTCGCAACCCAGATTCTTTCCGTATATCATTTTGTATAGAAAAGGTTTCAGGTGATTTACATTATCTTTTGGCCAAGAGGCTTGTTAACACTTTTTGGCTCTCTTCCTTAATGAATGTTAATTTTGTTTCCCCTGAAGTTTTTTTTTTTTTTTAATCTGCATCTCCTTAAAGCATTAATGTTACATCTCTATAGAACAAAGGTGCAGTGGGATATAACAAAGAAGGTACTTAACTCAAAGATCTAATGTTGCTAATACCAGGTCTACTACTTGTTTTTCTATATACCAACTATATCTAAAAATAAAGGATATGAAAATTTGGCAGCAAGCATTGACCCAAAAAGTGAAACCATTAATCAGTCCTATTCTAAAGATTTTGACTCCTCGGAAGCTCCTACATTCCTAGGATCTTTTAAGCTTCCTGTGCCTCCTGCGGTCAGGAGGCCTCAAACAATGACATGCGCAGCTGTACGAGTCCTGCAGGCAGGCTAGAAAGCCATCGGAGGGGTTTTTGGATTGAAACACTCTTTCAAATGCAGAAGACTAAAGCCCTGATTTGACTTTTTCCAGAAAATGTCAGAAGAGTGGAAAAGCAGAGCACAAAAGCCGGCAGATTTTTGTTGGGGTACGTGCTTAGGAATTTCCAGAGGGATCCCTGAAGTCTGAGCACGCCTTGCGTATGTCAGCTTCTTTCCTCATGACCTTGTCACGGGCGGGATTCCTCACACTGGCTCCCAGCATCTCACCCTTTTTTATTTTAAATAATTAATTATTTATGTTTAAAATCAGGTGCAGTTCGGTCGCGAGATTCCGAATGCTCTGCCGAAGAATCTAGACAATACAGGGAAGAATGATTACGAGGAGCAAGATTATAAAGAGTAGACAGAATAGTCTTTCCAGAAATGAAGTTAGAGAAAGTGTGGAAAAAGTCATTGGCTTCTCCTGCGGTGGTAAAATCTAATCGGGAGTGTTCCAAGGTCTGAATCTGGTTATGCAGTTTCCCTAAGTCTAAACTAATATCTGAGCTGTTCCAAAACACCTAAAACTTGATTTTTTAACATATTGGGCATTTACACTTGTTGAGTCAATGACCGCTGCCCATAGTAACAATAACAGTTATTGTAACACAGCAAGAACATAATTATCATATCAATAAGTTGTTACAGTTACAGGACATCTTTAAAACCACAAAAGAGCAGACATTACTTTGAGGAGTTAAACAAGATGAAAACATCCATGGTTCACAAGTCGCTACATTAGGTACCTTAAGTTTTCTGGAATCATTGATGAAAAGAAGAACATAAGGAGAGGATAGACAAGCCAAAATAGAGTAAATAGAGTCATTTTCTGGTTGGAGTTTGCGCTGCAGCAGCTGTTAGTCCCGCCGGGATCTTGATGTTTCTTTTGTCTCTTCTGCCGGTGGGAGCAGCGGCCTTCACCCCGCCCTCTGACACTGGCGCTGTTACGGGGCTGCGAGTGCGGTGCACTGGGTTCCATCAGTCAGGCTGGCCCCGCCCGCAGCTTTTGGTGCACGGCTGTTTCCCGCGGCGGTGGCGGCAGAGAAGTTCCCTTTTTCTTTTGTGGCGAATCAGTCTGTCCGGGATCCAAATTGATGAATCTGCACCCTGTGGAAAAAATATAAACACTTCCTCGACCCGCAGCAAATTCTGGGTCGGGATCTTTTTGTTATCTGGAGATCTTTTTGCTTTACCAATGGCTTCTTATTTTACTGTTCCAAACGAATCAGCATTTAACTTATTACAAAGAGAACATGTTGTAAAATCTGATGGGGGAAAACTATACTTAATTTCTCCTTTTTTAATTTTTGAATTAACAAAGCACGTGAGGGTAAATGATGCAAGATCTGATCACAAGAATTTCCTATAGCAATCTGCCAATCATCAAACATTTGAAAAGCATCAAGTTGTTTTTTGTTATATGGAATTACAATTTTTGATGGCTCTTTACTAAACAATTTAATAAATCAGTATGCTTGAATTAATCTTTTAAATTAATATGGCAGTAATTTTTTTCTTAGGCAGAGGCCATTGTTCCACCAAGTTGGGATAAGATAAAACTATTTTTTGGGGGGTCATTAGATGGAACCAATGGGCCTTCTTGTCACAAGCATCCTGTAGGTATACATTTTGTGGCAAGAATAATTTAATCTCCTTTTTTGGCAATATTAATCTTAATTAACTGATCATTTAAAGCCTGATTCACTTTAACGAAAGCCAACTGTGTCACACTAGTCAACTTTTTCTTAGAACTGGGATTAGGATTGTTATTTTTCAGCAATCAAACAAAAGGCTTTAAATCTACAAAAGTCAGTTTTAAATGTGGGCATATCCAATTAATATCACCTAATAATTTTTGGAAATCATTTAAAGTTAGTAAACAATCTCTCAGCAGCTTTAAAAGGACATTATCAGTTTTAAAACTTTTGGCAGACCCAAATATAAGAAGCAAGAAAAGCTTTTTTAATGATCTTTTTATAACCCAAATCTGGTCTATAGCCTTTTAGATGACAAGTAACCATTTAATCTTAGCTTGAATACTTCCAGCAACGGGGAGCTCACTATTCACCAAGGTTTTAAACTCTCTCTCACCTCTTACTCTATAGCATTTTTATCCTGCATACCACCTTTTCTAATCCCACCAACTCCTTTTCAGTAGTATATGTTGGCCAGGAGCTGCGCTAGTCTCTCAGCAATGTAAGAAACGTCTTGTCTATTGTCTAACAGCCATGACATTTTATATCTTTAAAAAATCTTTTAAAGGCCTAGAAGCTGCAATTTTTTGCACCCAAAAAGCTAGATCTAGATCCTCTGGGGCTTTTTTTGTCTGGTTTTTCTGTCTGGTAATAAGGTAAAAGCAAAAGCTGTGCTATTTTTTAATTTTAATTGCACAGTTTTAGCAGGTGGCGATATCAAAACTTCAATTTTTTTAGTATAATCAGAATTTACTACACAAGACACTACCGAAATTTTTTGAAAAGAAAGCAAGCTATGCCCCAGCACAAGTCTTACAATGTCCTCAGGCAGGGGACTAGCCACTGGAATCTGAGTCAGGAGCTATTATTATTAAGGTGGTGGAACTGAGGTCCAGGCCTGAGCTACCTGGGGTTGTTTGGTACGGCTTGTTATCTCTGTTTAGCAAGACATTTTGGCAAAAAATGTTCTATTTGGCCTCAAGAGAAACATTTTGCATTTGTAAAGTCCTTTTTATTACGAATATTTTTCTCTTTTTTTTCCTGTTTTTCTTCCTTTTTCTTTTTTTTTTTTTTGTTGGGTGAGGCCCCTCCTGAGGGGATTTTATGCAAGGAGCAAGCTCTGTTTTAAAAGCTCTTTTGCTCAAAAATATTGTCACTATCGTTTTCAAACTTAAGCAATGTTCTGGGAGGCTTTGGATATAAAGTGGGGAGTTCTTAAGCCCTGGGAAGGCGCAAGCAGAGGTTGCAGTGGTCGCCTTAAATAAGACAACTTTTTTAAAGGTTTGGTTTGTGTAGAGGGGGAGGGGGCTCTCCAGGGCGCTCGGCCGCTGCGTCCTATAAGCACCCTCCTTCCTCGGGAGGAAGAGTACAGTCTCTCTCCTTTTGTTTGCCAATGGCAGAAAATATGATCTGCGTAATAGGTGGAGACCCACTACGATCCACTGCTATAGTCTCTCCCATAGGCTATCTAACTAACAGCCTCATGACGGGGGTCCAGAACATTTGTAAATAATATTTTACAGAGCAAAAGCATTTACAGGCCCATGCAAAGTATAATTAGTTTTTAGCTGTTTTATTACCTTTATCCAAGTATCTAAATCTCTTTTCTGGAAACCAAGGACATTGGTCTCAGTAACACTAGCCTTTTAATCTTTAATTTATCTTTTTTGTTTAACAGTTACAAAATTACTTGTATAAAGAGGTGTCATTGTTTTGAGTCATTGTTACCCGTGTCAGAAAATTAAGAGTTATAGAAAAGTCTGCCTTGACAAAAAGGTTTTACCTTAGCCAAGGGGGGTTTTGTTTTAAACCCTAAGATAGCAGGTTTCTTTTCAACCTCTAGAGCACCAGGTTTCTCGTAAACCCTTGAACACTTCCCACTCGTCCTCACCCTGTCTATCCTACAGGGGGTTCCGCGGCACCCTGAGTGGGGTCCTAGCCGTCCCGAACACTCAACACTGGGGGAGTACCCGAAAGTACTCCGGGGGGAGTGACTAAGTCACTCCGGGGGGAGCAACAGAGAGTGCTCCGGGGGGAGCAACAGAGAGTGCTCCGGGGGGAGCTTTTGCTCCGAGGAACCTACCTTCGAATAGCCTGTTCCGGGCACCACTTGCCGGGGTCCAGCCCCGGTGGATCCAGGGAATTCGAAGGGTGGACGGCGTTGGCGTGGAAAGACTTGTTTGTTTATTAATGTAAGATTAGATTAAGAAACTATAGTGTAGTAAGAAGATTAAGTGGAGGAAGAGGGCTGAATAGCTTGGTTTACGCGGAAGGCCAATAAAATTCCAGACAAGGAATTTGCACCATGTACGTTGGGCCACCGGCGCCCGCTTGAATATCTAAGGGTGCCTCGCCTTAAGCTTCCTTTCGTGCGGGTCTTAACAGCTGGGGCAAGTAAGTAGACCTGGCGAGCCTCCGCGCCCCAGATGGAGATTCAGCCTGAAGTTAAAGTAAAGAGCAGAGAGAGGGAAGGGGAGAGAAGAAGAGAGAGAGAGAGACATGGGGGGAGCCAGAGTCCCAAGAAACCAGGCCGAGAGACTAGTTCGAGAAACTGGCCCCCATCCTTTATTGTTCAGAAGGCCTTTTATACTTTTGATAAAACACGGAGATCAATGGGTAACACAAAATTATGTAGCTTTCGCAACCCAGATTCTTTCCGTATATCATTTTGTATACAAAAGGTCTCAGGTGATTTACATTATCTTTTGGCCAAGAGACTTGTTAACACTTTTTGGCTCTCTTCCTTAATGAATGTTAATTTTTTTCCCCTGAAGTGTTTTTTTTTTTTAATCTGCATCTCCTTAAAGCATTAAAGTTACATCTCTATAGAACAAAGGTGCAGTGGGATATAACAAAGAAGGTACTTAACTCAAAGATCTAATGTTGCTAATACCAGGTTTACTACTTGTTTTTCTATATACCAACTATATCTAAAAATAAAGGATAGGAAAATTTGGCAGCAAGCATTGACCCAAAAAATGAAACCATTAATCAGTCCTATTCTAAAGATTTTGACTCCTCGGAAGCTCCTGCATTCCTAGGATGTTTTAAGCTTCCTGTGCCTCCTGCGGTCAGGAGGCCTCAAACAATGACATGCGCAGCTGTACGAGTCCTGCAGGCAGGCTAGAAAGCCATCGGAGGGGTTTTTGTATTGAAACACTCTTTCAAATGCAGAAGACTAAAGCCCTGAATTGACTTTTTCCAGAAAATGTCAGAAGAGTGGAAAAGCAGAGCACAAAAGCCGGCAGATTTTTGTTGGGGGTACGTGCTTAGGAATTTTGAAGAGGGGTCCCTGAAGTCTGAGCACGCCTTGCGTATGTCAGCTTCCTTCCTCATGACCTTGTCACGGGCGGGATTCCTCACACTGGCTCCCAGCATCTCACCCTTTTTTATTTTAAATAATTAATTATTTATGTTTAAAATCAGGTGCAGTTTGGTCGCGAGATTCCGAATGCTCTGCCGAAGAATCTAGACAATACAGGGAAGAATGATTACGAGGAGCAAGATTATAAAGAGTAGACAGAATAGTCTTTCCAGAAATGAAGTTAGAGAAAGTGTGGAAAAAGTCATTGGCTTCTCCTGCGGTGGGTAAAATCTAATCGGGAGTGTTCCAAGGTCTGAATCTGGTTATGCAGTTTCCCTAAGTCTAAACTAATATCTGAGCTGTTCCAAAACACCTAAAACTTGATTTTTTAACATATTGGGCATTTACACTTGTTGAGTCAATGACCGCTCCCAAGTAACAATAACAGTTATTGTAACACAGCAAGAACATAATTATCATATCAATAAGTTGTTACAGTTACAGGACATCTTTAAAACCACAAAAGAGCAGACATTACTTTGAGGAGTTAAACAAGATGAAAACATCCATGGTTCACAAGTCGCTACATTAGGTACCTTAAGTTTTCTGGAATCATTGGTGAAAAGAAGAACATAAGGAGAGGATAGACAAGCCAAAATAGAGTAAATAGAGTCATTTTCTGGTTGGAGTTTGCGCTGCAGCAGCTGTTAGTCCCGCCGGGATCTTGATGTTTTTTTGCCTCTTCTGCCGGTGGGAGCAGCGGCCTTCACCCCGCCCTCTGACACTGGCGCTGTTACGGGGCTGCGAGTGCGGTGCACTGGGTTCCGTCAGTCAGGCTGGCCCCGCCCGCAGCTTTTGGTGCACGGCTGTTTCCCGCGGGGGCGGCAGAGAAGTTCCCTTTTTCTTTTTTGGCGAATCAGTCTGTCCGGGATCCAAATTGACGAATCTGCACCCTGTGGAAAAAATATAAACACTTCCTCGACCCGCAGCAAATTCTGGGTCGGGATCTTTTTGTTATCTGGAGATCTTTTTGCTTTACCAATGGCTTTTTATTTTACTGTTCCAAACGAATCAGCATTTAACTTATTACAAAGAGAACATGTTGTAAAATCTGATGGGGGAAAACTATACTTAATTTCTCCTTTTTTAATTTTTGAATTAACAAAGCACGTGAGGGTAAATGATGCAAGATCTGATCACAAGAATTTCCTATAGCAATCTGCCAATCATCAAACATTTGAAAAGCATCAAGTTGTTTTTTGTTATATGGAATTACAATTTTTGATGGCTCTTTACTAAACAATTTAATAAATCAGTATGCTTGAATTAATCTTTTAAATTAATATGGCAGTAATTTTTTTCTTAGGCAGAGGCCATTGTTCCACCAAGTTGGGATAAGATAAAACTATTTTTTGGGGGGTCATTAGATGGAACCAATGGGCCTTCTTGTCACAAGCATCCTGTAGGTATACATTTTGTGGCAAGAATAATTTAATCTCCTTTTTTGGCAATATTAATCTTAATTAACTGATCATTTAAAGCCTCATTCACTTTAACGAAAGCCAACTGTGTCACACTAGTCAACTTTTTCTTAGAACTGGGATTAGGATTGTTATTTTTCAGCAATCAAACAAAAGGCTTTAAATCTACAAAAGTCAGTTTTAAATGTGGGCATATCCAATTAATATCACCTAATAATTTTTGGAAATCATTTAAAGTTAGTAAACAATCTCTCAGCAGCTTTAAAAGGACATTATCAGTTTTAAAACTTTTGGCAGACCCAAATATAAGAAGCAAGAAAAGCTTTTTTAATGATCTTTTTATAACCCAAATCTGGTCTATAGCCTTTTAGATGACAAGTAACCATTTAATCTTAGCTTGAATACTTCCAGCAACGGGGAGCTCACTATTCACCAAGGTTTTAAACTCTCTCTCACCTCTTACTCTATAGCATTTTTATCCTGCATACCACCTTTTCTAATCCCACCAACTCCTTTTCAGTAGTATATGTTGGCCAGGAGCTGCGCTAGTCTCTCAGCAATGTAAGAAACGTTTTGTCTATTGTCTAACAGCCATGACATTTTATATCTTTAAAAAATCTTTTAAAGGCCTAGAAGCTGCAATTTTTTGCACCCAAAAAGCTAGATCTAGATCCTCTGGGGCTTTTTTTGTTGGTTTTTCTGTCTGGTAATAAGGTAAAAGCAAAAGCTGTGCTATTTTTTAATTTTAATTGCACAGTTTTAGCAGGTGGCGATATCAAAACTTCAATTTTTTAGTATAATCAGAATTTACTACACAAGACACTACCGAAATTTTTTGAAAAGAAAGCAAGCTATGCCCCAGCACAAGTCTTACAATGTCCTCAGGCAGGGGACTAGCCACTGGAATCTGAGTCAGGAGCTATTATTATTAAGGTGGTGGAACTGAGGTCCAGGCCTGAGCTACCTGGGGTTGTTTGGTACGGCTTGTTATCTCTGTTTAGCAAGACATTTTGGCAAAAAATGTTCTATTTGGCCTCAAGAGAAACATTTTGCATTTGTAAAGTCCTTTTTATTACGAATATTTTTCTTTTTTTTTCCTGTTTTCTTCCTTTTTCTTTTTTTTTTTTTGTTGGGTGAGGCCCCTCCTGAGGGGATTTTATGCAAGGAGCAAGCTCTGTTTTAAAAGCTCTTTGCTCGAAAATATTGTCACTATCGTTTTTCAAACTTAAGCAATGTTCTGGGA
>NW_017205833.1:0-5121 GCF_001704415.2 Capra hircus
TCCACACAAGGTCTTAGGCCCTTGCATCGCCCGGAGGGGAATCTGAGAGGCCCCGAGCAACTCGCATGGGGACTGGCCTTTCCTGATGCCACCAGAGCGGGCCCTGAGGTCCCGTCATAAGTCGAGAGCACCTGCCGCACCTCGAGAAAATCCAGGAGGTTCTCCCCTCCAGGAGAGATGAGGCCCATTTCCGCTGAGGCGTTTCGAGGCTAATCACACCTAACCTCTGGAACTTCCAAAGGGTCCTTCACAACCTTGCTGCAACTCAAGAAGTTCCCCGACATTTCCGTCTCACTCGAGAGGAAGCACGAGAGTCCCCCCACATCAGAGGAGCCCCGTTTCCGCCTCCTAGCTCGAGAGGAGGGATCCTTTCCCTGCGTGGTCGGGAAAGAAATCCCGGCGTTCCATCGCATCTCAACAGGAGGCCCTCTCCACAGGAAAGGCGAGAGGAACTCCAGGGTCGTGCCACCATTTCCAGAGTCCCCAGATGTCTCAGTCCATTCCAGGGAAACCTGTTTTCCCTGCACTGCCTCGACTTTGAAGCCGAGGATCCACTCACACCACGGTGGCACGTGGGACAGCCCTGTGGGAAAGCCTCGTGGGAAAGCCTCGGGAAAGCCTCGAGGGAAAGCACAGATCCCCTGATCCAAGCGAAGGAAGCATGACACTGCTCCTACAGCTCGAGGAAAAGCCACGTGCATGCCCCCACTCGAGACGAGGACTGACTCCCCTGGGGAGACTCCAGAAGTACCCCAAGATCCATGTCAGCACTGGAGAGGAATCCTCAGGTTTCAGGACCGACTCCACACAAGGTCTTAGGCCCCGGCATTGACTGGAGAGGAATCCCGAGAGGCCACCGAGCAACTCGCATTTGGACTGGCCTTTCCTGAGGCCACCAGAGCGGGTCCCTGAGCTCCCCGTCGTAAGTCGAGAGCACCTGCCGCAACTCGAGAAAATCCAGGAGGTTCTCCCCTCCAGGCGAGATGAGGCCCATTTCCGCTGAGGCGTGTCGAGGCTAAACACACCTAACCTCTGGAACTTCCAAAGGGTCCTTCACACCCTTGCTGCAACTCAAGAAGTTCCCCGACCTACCCGTCTCCACTCGAGAGGAAGCACGAGAGTCCCGCCCCAAACCAGAGGAGCCCCGTAGCCGCCTCCTACCTCGAGAGGAGGGATCCTTTCCCTGCGTGGTCGGGAAAGAATTCCCGGCATTCCCGTCGCATCTCAAGAGGAGGCACTCTCCACAGGAAAGGCGAGAGGAACTCCAGGGTCGTGCCACCATTGCCAGGGTCCCCCAGATGTCTCAGTCCATTCCAGGGAAACCTGTTTTTCCCTGCACTGCCTCCACTTTCAAGCCGAGGATAGACTCACACCACGGATGTGGGACAGCCCTGTGGGAAAGCCTCGTGGGAAGCCTCGTGGGAAAGCCTCGAGGGAAAGCCACAGATCCCTTGATCCACGCGAAGGGAAGCGTGACACTGCAGCTACAGCTCGGGAGGAAAGCGCACGTGCATGCCCCCACTCGAGACGAGGACTGACTCCCTTTGGGAGACCCCAGGTGTACCGCAAGATCCATGTCATCCCTGGAGAGGAATCCTCAGGTTGCGGCACCGACTCCACACAAGGTCTTAGGCCCCTTGCATCGCCCGGAGGGGAATCTGAGAGGCCCCTGAGCAACTCGCATGGGGGACTGGCCTTTCCTGAGGCCACCAGAGCGGGCCCCTGAGGTCCCCGTCATAAGTCGAGAGCACCTACAGCACCTCGAGAAAATCCAGGAGGTTCTCCCCTCCAGGAGAGATGAGGCCCATTTCTGCTGAGGCGTTTCGAGGCTAACCACACCTAACCTCTGGAACTTCAATAGGGTCCTTCACAACCTTGCTGCAACTCAAGAAGTTCCCGACATTCCCGTCTCCAATCGAGAGGAAGCACGAGAGTCCGCCCACATCCAGAGGAGCCCCGTTTTCGCCTCTTGCTCGAGAGGAGGGATCCTTTCCCTGCGTGGTCGGGAAATAATTCCCGGCGTTGCCGTCGCATCTCAGGAGGAGGCGCTCTCCAGAGGAACGGCGAGAGGAACTCCAGGTTCGTGCCACCATTCCCAGAGTCCCCCAGATGTCTCAGTCCATCACAGGGTAACCTGTTTTTCCTGCACTGCCTCGACTTTCAAGCTGAGGATCCACTCACACCCACGGTGGCACGTGGGACAGCCCTGTGGTGGGGGAAAGCCTCGTGGGAAAGCCTCGAGGGAAAGCCACAGATCCGTTGATCCACGCGAAGGGAAGCATGACACTGCTGCTACAGCTTGGGAGGAAACGCACGTGCATGCCCCCACTAGAGACGAGGACTGACTTCCCTGGGGAGACTAAAGAAGTTCCCCAAGATCCATGTCAGCACTGGAGAGGAATCCTCAGGTTCCGGCACCGACTCCACACAAGGTCTTAGGCCCCTGCATCGACGGGAGAGGAATCCCGAGAGGCCCCCGAGCAACTCGCATGGGGACTGACCTTTCCAGAGGCCACCTGAGCGGGTCCCTGAGGTTCCTGTCGTAAGTCGATAGCACCTGCCGCAACTCGAGAAAATCCAGGAAGTTCTCCCCTCCAGGCGAGATGAGGACCATTTCCGCTGAGGCGTCTCGAGGCTAATCACACCTAACCTCTGGAACTTCCAAAGGGTCCTTCACACCCTTGCTGCAACTCAAGAAATTCCCGACATATCCGTTTCCACTCGAGAGGAAGCACGAGAGTCCCACCCACATCCAGAGGAGCCCCGTTTCTGCCTCCTACCTCGAGAGGTGGGATCCTTTCCCTGCGTGGTCGGGAAAGAATTCCCGGCGTTCCCGTCGCATCTCAAGAGGAGGCGCTCTCCACAGGAAAGGTGAGAGGAACTCCAGGGTCGTGTCACCATTCCCAGAGCCCAAAGATGTCTCAGTCCATTCCAGGAAATCATGTTTTCCCTGCACTGCCTCGACTTTCAAGCCAAGGATCGACTCACACCACGGTGGCACGTGGGACAGCCCTGTGGGTAAGCCTCGTGGGGAAGCCTCGAGGGAAAGCCACAGATCCCTTGATCCACGCGAAGGAAAGCGTGACACTGCTGCTACAGCTCGGGAGGAAAGCGCAGGTGCATGCCCCCACTCTAGACGAGGACTGACTCCCCTGGGGAGACTCCAGAAGAACCCCAAGATCTATGTCAGCACTGGAGAGGAATCCTAAGTTCCCGGCCCCGAATCCACACAAGGTCTTAGGCCCCGGCATCGACGGGAGAGGAATCCCGAGAGGCCCCCGAGCAACTCGCATGGGACTGGCCTTTCCTGAGGCCACCAGAGCGAGTCCATGAGCTCCCCGTCGTAAGTCGAGAGCACCTGCTGCAACTCGAGAAAATCCAGGAGGTTCTCCCCTCCAGGCGAGATGAGGCCAATTTCCGCTGAGGCGTCTCACGGCTTATTACACCTAACCTCTCGAACTTCAAAAGGTCCTTCACTCCCTTGCTGCAACTCAAGAAGTTCCCCAACATTTCCGTCTCCACTCGAGAGGAAGCACGAGAGTCCCGCCCACATCCAGAGGAGCCCCGTTTCCGCCTCCTAGCTCGAGAGTGGGATCCCTCCCTGCGTGGTCTGGAAAGAATTCCCGGCGTTCCCGTCGCATCTCAAGAGGAGGTGCTCTCCACAAGAAAGGCGAGAGAACTCCAGGGTCGTGCCACCATTGCCAGGGTCCCCCAGATGTCTCACTCCATTCCAGGGCAACCTGTTTTCCCTGCACTGCCTCGACTTTCAAGCCGAGGATCGACTCACACCACTGTGGTACATGGAACAGCCTCCGGGAAAGCCTCGAGAGAAAGCCACAGATCCCTTGATCCACGCGAAGGGAAGCGCGACACTGCTGCTACAGCTCGGGAGGAAAGCGCAAGTGCATGCCCCCACACGAGACGAGGACTGACTCCCCTTGGGATACTCCAGAAGTACCCCAAGATCCATGTCAGCACTGGAGAGGAATCCTCAGTTCCGGCACCGACTCCACACAAGTCTTAAGCCCCGGCATCAACGGAGAGGAATCCCGAGAGGCCCCCGATCAACTCGCCGCATGGTGACTGGCCTTTCCTAAGACCACCAGATCGGGTCCCTGAGTTCCCCGTCAAAGTCGATAGCACCTGCCGCAACTCGAGAAAATCCAGGAGGTTCTCCCCTCCAGACAAGATGAGGCCCATTTCCGCTGAGACGTCTTGAGGCTAATCACACCTAACCTCTGGAACTTCCACAGGGTCCTTCACACCCTTGCTGCAACTCAAGAAGTTCCCCGACATACCCGTCTGCACTCGAGAGGAAGCACGAGAGTCCCGCCCACATCCAGAGGAGCCCCGTTTCCGCCTCCTAGCTCGAGAGGAGGGATCCTTTCCCTGCGTGGTCGGGAAAGAATTCCCATCGTTCCCGGCGCATCTGATGAGGAGGCGCTCTCCACAGGAAAGGCGAGAGGAACTCCAGGGTCATGCCACCATTCCCGGAGTCCCCCAGATATCTCCGTCCATTCCAGGGAAACCTGTTTTCCCTGCACTGCCTCGACTTTCAAGCCGAGGATCGACTCACACCACGGTGGCACGTGTGACAGCCCTGTGGGAAAGTCTCGTGTAAATGCCTCGAGGGAAAGCCTTGAGGGAAAGACACAGATCCCTTGATCCATTCGACGGGAAGCGTGACATTGCCGCTACAGCTCGGGAGGAAAGCGCAAGTGCCTGCTCCCACTTGAGAGGAGGACTGACTCCCCTGGGGAGAGTCCAGAAGTACCCCAAGATCCATGTCAGCACTGGAGAGAATCCTCAGGTTCCGGCACCGACTCCACACAAGGTCTTAGGCCCCAGCATAAATCGGGAGAGGAATCCCAAGAGGCCCCTGCGCAACTCGCTTGGGAACTGGCCTTTCCTGAGGCCAAGAGAGTGGGTCCCTGAGGTCCCCGTCGTAAGTCGCGTCTGAAAAAATCCAGGAGGTTCTCCCTCCAGAGAAGCCCATTTCCTGAGACGACTCTTTGAGGCTATCACACCTAACCTAAGGAACTTCCAAAGGGTCCTTCACACCCTGCTGCAACTCAAGAAGTTCCCCGACATACCCGTCTCCACCCTCGAGAAGGAAGCACG
>NW_017205834.1:0-5120 GCF_001704415.2 Capra hircus
GACTTAAGTCGGGGTCCTCAGGGACCCGCTCTGGTGGCCTCAGGAAAGGCCAGTCACCATGCGAGTTGCTCGGGGGCCTCTCGGGATTCCTCTCCCGTCGATGCCGGCGCCTTATACCTTGTGTGGAGTCGGTGCCGAAACCTGAGAAAACCTCTCCAGTGCTTACAAGGACCTTGGGGTACTTCTGGAGTTCTCCCGGTTAGTCAGTCCTCGTCCCTAGTGGATGCATGTACGTGCAATTTCCTCCCGAGCTGTAGCAGCAGTGTCACGCTTCCCTTCGCGTGTATCCAGGAACCTGTGGCTTTCCGTGGAGGCTTTCCCACGAGGCTTTGCCACGAGGCTTTGCCACGAGGCTTTCCCACGACGTTTACCCACTGCGCTGTCCCACGTGCCACCGTGTTGGAGTCGTCCTTGGCTTGAAAGTCGAGGCAGTGCTGGGAAACTGGTTTCCCTGTTATGGACTGAGCATTTGGGGGACTCTGGGAATGGTGGCACGACCCTGGAGTTCCTCTCGCCTTTCCTGTGGAGAGCGCCTCCTCTTGAGATGCGACAGAACGCCGGGAATTCTTTCCGACCACGCAGGGAAAGGATCCCTCCTTCGAGCCTAGGAGAACGGGTCCTCCTCTGGATGTGGGCGGGACTCTCGTGCTTCTTTCGAGTGAGCCGGGTAAGTCGGGGAACTTCTTGAGTTGCAGCAAGGGTGTGAAGGACCCTTCGGAAGTTCCAGAGGTTAGGTGTGATTAGCCTCGAGAAGCCTCAGCGGTAATGGTCCTCATCTCGCCTGGAGGGGAGAACCTCCTGGATTTTCTCGAGTTGCGGCAGGTGCTCCGACTTACGACGGGGACCTCAGGGACCCGCTCTGGTGGCCTCAGGAAAGGCCAGTCCCATGCGAGTTGCTCGGGGGCCTCTCGGGACTCCTCTCCCTTAGATGCCTGGCCTAAGATCTTGTGTGAAGTCGGTGCCTGAACCTGAGGTTTCCTCTCCAGTGCCTACATGCATCTTGGGTATTCTGGAGTCTCCCCAGGGGAGTCAGTCCTCGTCTCGAGTGGGGGCATGCACGTGCGCTTTCCTCCCTAGCCTTAGCAGCAGTGTCACGCTACCCTTCTCGTGGATCAAGGGATCTGTGGCATTCCTCGAGGCTTTCCCACGAGGCTTTCCCACGAGGCTTTCCCACAGGACTGTCCCACGTGCCACCGTGGTGTGAGTCGATCCTCGGCTTCAAAGTCGAGGCAGTGCAGGGAAAACAGGTTTCCCTGGAATGGAGTGAGACATCTGGGGGACGCTGGAATGGTGGCACGACCCTGGAGTTCCTCTCGCCTTTCCTGTGGAGAGCGCCTCCTCTTGAGATGCGACGGGAACGCGGGGAATTCTTTCCCCACCACGCAGGAAAGGATCCCTCCTCTCGAGCTAGGAGTCCGAAACGGGTCTCCTCTGGATGTGGCGGGACTCTCGTGCTTCTCTCGAGTGGAGACGGGTATGTCGGGGAACTTCTTGGAGTTGCAGCAAGGGTGTGAAAGACCCTTTGGAAGTTCCAGATGTTAGATGTGATTAGCTCCAGACGCCTCAGCGGAAATGGCCTCATCTCGCCTGGAGGGTAGAACCTCCTGCATTTTCTCGAGTTTGCGGCAGGTGCTCTCGACTGAAGACGTTGTCCTCAGGGACCCGCTCTGGAGGCCTCAGGAAGGCCAGTCCCCTTCGAGTTGCTCGGGGGCCTCTCGGGATTCCTGTCCCGTCGTTGCCGGGCCTAAGACCTTGTGTGGAGTGGGTGCCAGAACCTGAGGATTCCTCTCCAGTGCTGACATGGATCTTGGGTTACTTCTGGAGTCTCCCAGGGGAGTCAGTCCTCGTCTCGAGTGGGGGTATGCACGTGCGATTTCCTCCCGAGCTGTAGCAGCAGTGTCACGCTTCCCTTCGCGTGGATCAAGGATCTGTGGCTTTCCCTCGAGGCTTTCCCACGTGCTTTCCCACGACGCGCTTTCCCACAGGGCTCTCCCACGTGCCACCGTGGTGTGAGTCGATCTCGGCTTGAAAGTCGAAACAGTGCAGGGAAAACAGGTTTCCTGGAATGGACTGAGATATCTGGAGGACTCTGGGAATGGTGGCACGACCCTGGAGTTCCTCTCGCCTTTCCTGTGGAGAGTGCCTCCACTTGAGTTGCGACAGGAACGCCGGGAATTCTTTCCCGACCAGCAGCGAAAGGAACCCGTCTCTCGAGCAAGGAGGCGGAAACGGAGCTCCTCTGGATGTGGGCGGAACTCTCGTGCTTCATCTCGGGTGGAGTCGGGTATGTCGGGGAACTTCTTGAGTTGCAGCAAGGTGTGAAGGACCCTTTGGAAGTTCCAGAGGGTAGATGTGATTAGCCTCGAGACGCCTCAGCGGAAATGGGCCTCATCTCGCCTGGAGGTGGAACCTCCTGGATTTTCTCGAGTTGTGGCAGGTGCTCTCGACTTAAGACGTTGTCCCCAGGGACCCGCTCTGGAGGCCTCAGGAATCGCCAGTCCCCATGCGTGTTGCTCGGGGGCCTCTCGGGTTCCTCTCCCGTCGATGCCGGGGCCTAAGACCTTGTGTGGAGTGGGTGCCAGAACCTGAGGATTCCTCTCAAGTGCTGACATGGATCTTGGGGTACTTCTGGAGTCTCCCCAGGGGAGTCAGTCCTCGTCTCGAGTGGGGGCATGCACGTGCGATTTCCTCCCGAGCTGTAGCAGCAGTGTCACGCTTCCCTTCGCGTGGATCAAGGGATCTGTGGCTTTCCCACGAGCTTTCCCACAGGGCTGTCCCACGTGCCACCGTGGTGTGAGTCGATCCTCGGCTTGAAAGTCGAGGCAGTGCAGGGAAAACAGGTTTCCCTGGAATGGACGGAGACATCTGGGGGACTCAGGGAATGGTGGCACGACCCTGGAGTTCCTCTCGCCTTTCCTGTGGAGAGCGACTCCTCTTGAGATGCAACGGGAACACGTGGAATTCTTTCCCGACCACGCAGGAAAGGATCCCTCCTCTTGAGCTATGAGGCAGAAACGGGTCTCCTCTGGATGTGGGCGGGACTCTCGTGCTTCCTCTCGAGTGGAGCCGGGTAAGTCGGGGAACTTCTTGAGTTGCAGCAAGGGTGTGAAGGACCCTTTGGAAGTTCCAGAGGTTAGGTGTGATTAGCCTCGAGACACCGCAGCGGAAATGGGCCTCATCTCGCCTAGAGGGGAGAACCTCCTGGATTTTCTCGAGTTGCGCAGGTGCTCTCGACTTAAGACGTTGTCCTCAGGGAACTCTCGGGATTCCTCTCCCGTCGATGCCCGGCCTAAGACATTGTGTGGAGTCGGTTCCGGAACCTGAGGATTCCTCTCCAGTGCTGAAATGGATCTTGGGGAACTTCTGGACTGTCCCCAGTGGTTTCAGTCCTCGTCTCGAGTGGGGCATACAAGTGCGCTTTACTCTCGAGCTGTAGCAGCATTGTAACGCTTCCTTCGCGTGGATCAAGGGATCTGTGGCTTTCCCTCGAGGCTTTCCACGAGGCTTTCCCACGAGGCTTCCCACAGGGCTGTCCCACGTGGCACCGTGGTGTGAGTCGATCCTCTGCTTGAAAGTCGAAACAGTGCAGGGAAAACAGGTTTCCCTTGAATGGACTTAGACATCTGGAGGACTCTGGGAATGGTGGCAAGACCCTGGAGTTCCTCTCACCTTTCCGTGGAGAGTGCCTACTCTTGAGATGCGACGGAACGCCGGGAATTCTTTCCCGACCACGCAGGGAATGGATCGCTCCTCTCGAGCTAGGAGGCGGAAACGGGCTCCTCTGGATGTGGGCGGGACATTCGTGCTTCCTCTCGAGTGGAGATGGGTATGCACGGGAACTTCCTGAGTTTCAGCAAGGGTGTGAAGGACCTTTTGGAAGTTCCAGAGTTTAGGTGTGATTAGCCTTGAGACGCCTCAGCGGAAATGGGCCTTATCTCTCCTGGAGGGGAGAACCTCCTGGATTTTCTCGAGTTGCGGCAGGTGCTCTCGACTTAGGTCGGGGACCTCAGAGACGAGCTCTGGTGGCCTCAGGAAAGGCCAGTCCCCATGCGAGTTGCTCGGGGCCTCTCTGGATTCCTCTCCCGTCGATGCCGGTCATAAGACCTTGTGTGGGAGTCGGTGCCGGAACCTGAGGATTCCTCTCCAATGCTTACATGGATCTTGGAGTACTTCGGGAGTCTCCCAGGGGACTCAGTCCTCGTCTCGAGTGGGGGCATGCACGTATGCTTTCCTCCCGAGGTGTAGCAGCAGTGTCACGCTTCCCTTCACGTGGATCAAGGATCAGTGGCTTTCCCTCGAGGCTTTCCCACGAGGCTTTCCCATAGGGCTGTCCCACGTGCCACCGTGGTGTGAGTCGATCCTCGGCTTGAAAGTAAACAGTTCAGGGAAAACAGGTTTCCCTGGAATGGACTGAGATATCTGAAGGACTCTGGGAATGGTGGCACAACCCTGGAGTTCCTCACGCCTTTCTGTGGAGAGTGCCTCCTCTTGAGATGCGACAGGAACGCCGGGAATTCTTTCCCGACCACGCAGGGAAAGGAACCCGTCTCTCGAGCAAGGAGGCGGAAACGGGTCTCCTCTGGATGTGGGCGGGACTCTCGTGCTTCATCCTGAGTGGAGTCGGGTATGCCGGGGAACTTCTTGAGTTGTAGCAAGGGTGAGAAGGACCCTTTGGAAGTTCCAGAAGTTAGGTGTGATTAGCCTCTAGAAGCCTCAGCGGAAATGGGCCTCATCTCCCCTGGAGGGGAGAACCTCCTGGATTTTCTCGAGTTGCGCAGGTGCTCTCGACTTACGACGGGGACCTCAGGAACCTGCTCTGGTGGCCTCAGGAAAGGCCAAACCCCATGTGAGTTGCTCAGGGGCCTCTCGGGATTCCTCTCCCGTCGATGCCGGGCTTAAGACCATGTGTGGAATTGGTGTCGGAACCTTAGGATTACTCTCCAGTGCTGACATGGATCTTGGAAATTCTGGAGCCTACCCAGGGACTCAGTCCTCGTCTCAAATTGGGGCATCACGTGAGATTTGCTCCCGAGCTGAAGCAGCAGTGTCACGCTTCCCTTCGCGTGGATCAAGGGATCTGTGGCTTTCCCTCGAGGCTTCCCACGAGGCTTTCCCACAGG
>NW_017205835.1:0-5120 GCF_001704415.2 Capra hircus
TCTTCACGTTCTGCCATAATGGTGGTGTCATCTGCATATCTAAGTTTGATTGATATTTCTACGGCAATCTTGATTCCAGTTCATGTATCTTCCATCCCAGCATGTTTTCATGATGTACTCTGCATATAAGTTAAATAAAACAGGGTGACAATATACAGCCTTGACATACTCCTTTTCCTTTTTGGACCAGTCTGTTGTTCCATGTCCTGCTCTAACTGTTGCTTCCTGACCTTCATCCAGATTTCTCAGAGGCAGGTTAGGTGGTCTGGTATTCCCATCTCTTTCAGAATTGTGGCTAAAAACAACAGTATAAGGACCTTTCCGATGTCAGGCCAAGGAATTGTGTTTCCAGTCATTGAGCCACACCTGATCACTGAGCACAAATTCATGAATCTGTTCCTCAAGGGGAATGAGATTTCTTTTTATACAAACTTAGTTACCTGATTTATTACCTTACCTAATTGTTCATCTGCTGTGAAATCCCACCCCCTTACTTGTGGCAAATCTGCTAACACCTGCCTCACTGTGGGAGGGGGTCTCCCATAGAAAATTTCATAAGGACAACAACTGTGGGAACGTGCGGTTACCCGTAATATGAGTAAGTCTGCCGGAAGCAAGCCCATCCATGTACAGTCAGTCTCTATGATCCATTTTGAAAGTGTCTCTTCAAGAGTTTGGTTGTTTCTTTCCACATTCCAGAACACTGGGCCTATATGCTGTATGTAATTTCCACTGATATTTAGAGCTTCACATACCTGTTAATTAACGCGGCTACAAAGACAGGGCCATTGTCGGATTCTATACTGGTTGGAAACCCAAGTCTGGGAATTATTTCTCAAATCAGCGAGCTACTTCATTTTCTTTTTCAGATCAGGTAGGGAAGGCCTCTGCCCAACCGGAGAAGGTACCTACTATTCTAGTAAGTCATGATAACAGGTGACTGCCTTTGCTTCCCCGAAGGACACTCGCTTTCCCTGCATCCTGAGAACTCCACGTCTCAGCCAGTTGGAAAAGCGCTTCTTGGAGGTCATTATTCAGGGGCAATTTCCCCTGGAGCCCGGGGCCATAGGGAGCGGCTCCACACTCCCAGGGAAAGGCAGAGCCACAGCCACACATCTGTCCCATCCCCTTTGCTCTGTAGGAGAGCTCTAGTGAGCCTAGGTCTGTCAGGAAAATTCTTGGCTCCTATGGGGACACATTCTATGTGTGAAACTGCATCCAGGACCTAGGGGCCACAGGGCGCCTGTTTCTCTCGGGGCGGAGGGGTGGGGGCCTGAAGCAGTGCGGCCCAGCAACAGCTTCCACATCCATCCAATTGCTCTTTTCTTACCTCTGATAGAACTAGCTTTGTTCCAGCCTTTGGCAATTTGGAGGCAAGCGGGCCCCACTTCCTCCCAAGGAGGCATGGGACCTACTTGAGTGGAAAGCCCCTCACGGAGCTGAACCCAGGAAGGCACCCAGTCATGTCTGACACATTCCTGCATCCTGCTTCTTCATGAGCAATACCGCTATAAGCTAGGAATGTCTTTCAAGGCTCAGAAAGGACAGGGGAGATGCATGGTGCTGCCTCTGGAATTTCGGTCCTCTGAGCAGACCTGGAGGTCTCCCTTTGAAGGAGCTAACCAGTTTCTTCCAAATACAGGCTTGCAAACACACACTGGGTGGCTGCCTCTTCTTCCCTGAAGGACGATCACTTTCCCCGCATCCTGTGAACTCTGCATCCCAGCCTGCTGGAAAAGCGCTTCTTGGAGGTCATTTTTCAGGGACAATTTTCCCTGGAGCCGGGGGCCGTAGGGAGGGCCCCATGCTCGCTGGGAAAGGCAGAGTCACATCCACAGTCTGTTCTACCCCTTTTGCCCTGTAGGAGAGCTCTAGTGAGCCTAGGTCTGTCAGGAAAATTCTTGGCTCCTATGGGGACACACCCTGTGTGTTAACCTGCATATCGACCTAGGGGCCACAGGGCGCCTGTTCCTCTCGGGGGGGACCCTGAAGTGGTGCGGCCAGCAACAGCCCTGAACATCCATCCGATTGCTCTTTTCTTCCTTCTGATAGAGCTAGCTTTGCTTCTCGCTTGGCATTTCGGAAGCCAGGGGGAGCCCCACCGCTGTTGTCCTGGGGTCTATTGGAGGTACCGGGTCTATTGGACACCAGCATGGCACCCGACCCCCTCAGACACACTCCCGCAGCCTCCTTCCCCATGGGCAGGACTGTTCTGACCTAGGAATGTGTTCCCAAGGCTCAGAAAATGCAGAGAAACACACGGCCCTGACTCTGGAACTGAGGCCGTTGGAGCAGGCCTGGAGGTCTGACGTCTGAGACGCCAAACACTTGCTGCAAGATACAGGTGTGAAAACACACTCTCTGGGGCTGCCTTTCCTTCCTCCCAAGGAAGAGAGCTTTTCCAGTCTCCTCCGTGCTGAGTCATACAAGGCTGGAAAGGTCTGGCTTCGAGGGCATTTCTCAGCGGCAATGGCCCCTGAGGCCCTGCACCCAGGGAGGGATCCTACCCTCCAGGGGAAGTCAAAGCAACCTCCAAACAGCTGTTCTATCATATTTCCTCTGCAGGAGGGAGCTAGTGAGCCCAGGTCTGTCTGCGAACGTTCTTGGATCCTGCGGGGAAATCATCCTGGGAGCCCACCTGGATACCAGTCGTAGGGGCTAAAATTCGCATTTTCCTTCCTTGGAGCCCTAACGCAGTACAGCCTAGCAACTGCTTGAAAATCCATCCTGTTGCTGTTTTCTTCCCTCTGACAGAGCGAGCTTTGCTCCCCATTTGGGGATTTCAGAAGCAAGGTGGTGGCCTGCAACTCCTTGCCTGGGGTCCATTGGAGGTGCAAGGTGCCCTCGACCAGGTGACCCCAGCATGACACCTGGCCCCCTCAGACACACTCCTGCAGCAGTCCCCATGGGCAGGACTGCTCTCAACTAGGAATGTGTTTGCAAGGCCAGGAAACTGCAGGGAGACACAAGGCCCTGATTCTGGCAATTGAGTCTGTTGGAACAGGCCTGCAGGTCTTCTGTCTAACAAGCCAAAACACTTGCTGCAAGATACAGGCCTGAAAACACACTCTTGGCTGCCTTTCCTTCCTCCAAAGGAAGAGAGTTTTCTCAGCCTCCTGTGGGCTGAGAGTCACACAGGGCTGAAAGCACTTGCTGGGAGATTCTTTTCATTGGCCATGGCCCCTGAGGCCCTGTGCTCAGGGAGGGCTCCCTCCCTCCCAGGGAAAGTCAAAGGAAGCTCCAAACGGCTGTTTCAATCATGTTTCTGAGAGAGTCATTGCCAAGGCAGGTTTCTAAGAAGTTCAAGGGTCCCCAAGGAGAGAGGGTCTAGAATTCTCAAGGAGGAAGAAAGGACAAACTGTTTTTCCCTCTACATTCCTTAGGATTATATAACAATCATGCATCCTTCTTGAGGACGGTCTCTGGAAAAAACCTTCTGGCTAATCCTGTTATCTTAAAATGTAAATTATGGGAGTAGGTCTAGTGAGTCTTTACAACCTCCAGACATTCTTTTGTTCGTCATAATTTATTGGAGAGTATATAACTCCATTACTAACACTAGCAAGGGGGTACGTTTTCTGCCCCTTGTGATGTCTCTGTCAGAAGCTTTCTCTATCTCCTTTATACCTTTAATAAAACTCTATTGCACAAAAAGCTCTGAGCAATCAAGCCTCGTCTTGGGCCCTGGATTGAATTCTTCTCCTCCATAAGCCAAGAATCCCAGCATCTTTTCGTGTTCAGCAACAATATTTCATTTCCTCTGCAGGAGAGAGCTAGTGAGCTTAGGTCTGTCTGGAACATTCTTGGATCCTGTGGGGAAAATATCCTGTGCACACATCTGGATACTGGGCCTAGAGGCCAAAATTTGCATTTCTTTCCCGGGGAGCCCTAACGTGGTGTGACTTAGCAACTGCTTGAAAATCCATCCCATTGCTGTTTTCCTCCTTCTGACAGAGCTGGCTTTGTTCCCTGCTTTGGGATATCTCAACCGAAGGGCCGGTCCATAGCTACTCGCCTGGGGCCCATTGGATGTGCAAGGTGCCCTCGACTAGGTGACCCTAGCATGGCACTCAGCCCGCTCAGACACACTCCCGAGGCTTCTTTCTCATGGGAAGCACTGCTCCAACCTAGGAATGTGTCTGCAATGCTTGGAAAGTGCAGTGAGACACACAGCCCTGACTCTGCAATTGAGGCCCTCAGAGCAAGCCTGCAGCTCTGATGTCTGAGAAGCAAAAACACTTGCTGCAAAGAGAGGCCTGAAAACACACTCTCTGTGGATGACTTTCCTTCCTCTAAGGAAGATAGTTTTCCCAGTCTCCTGCTTCCTGAATGTCACACAGCTGGAATGCGCTTGCTTGGAGGTCGTGATTCAGTGGCAATGACCCCTGAGGCCCTTTGCCCAGGGAGGGCTCCCACACTCACAGGCAAATCAAAGCAACTTCCAAGTGAGTCAGCTCTTCACATCAAGTGGCCAAAGTATTGGAGTTTCAGGTTCAGTATTAGTCCTTCCAATGTATATTCAGACCTGATTTCCTTTAGGATGGAGTGGTTGCGTCTCCTTGTAGTCTAAGCGACCTACAAGCAGCATCTTCTCCAACACCACAGTTCAAAAGCATCAATTTTCAGCTGTCACTTTCTTTATAGTACATCTTTCATATCCATCCATGACATATGGAAAAACCATAGCCTTGACTGGATGGATCTTTGTTGGCAAAGCAACGTCTCGGCTTTTTAATATGCTGTCTAGTTTGGTCATCACTTTTCTTCCAAGTCATAAATATGTTTTAAGTTCATGGAGGCAGCCATCACCTGCAGTGATTTCCAAGCCCCCCAAAATAGTCTGCTGCTGTTTCCAATGTTTCCCATCTATTTGCCATGAAGTGATGAGACTGGATGCAATGATTTTAGTTTCTGAATGCTGAGCTTTAAGCTAACTTTTTCACTCTCCTCTTTCACTTTCATCAGGAGACTCTTTAGTTCTTCTTCACTTTCTGCCATAAGGTGGTGTCATCTGCATATCTGAGATTCTTGATATTTCTCCCAGCAAACTGGATTCCAGCGTGTGCTTCCTCCAGCCCAGTGTTTCTCATGATGTACTCTGCATATAAGTTAAATAAGCA
>NW_017205836.1:0-5119 GCF_001704415.2 Capra hircus
GGAAACGCGCCGGGAATTCTTTTCCGGACCACGCAGGGAAAGGATCCCTCCTCTCGAGCTAGGAGGCGGAAACGGGGCTCCTCTGGTTGTGGGCGGGACTCTCGTGCTTCATCTCGAGTGGAGACGGGCATGTCGGGGACTTCTTGAGTTGCAGCAAGGGTGTGAGAGTCCCTTTGGATGTTCCAGATGTTAGATGTGATTAGCCTCGAGACGCCTCAGGGAAATGGGCCTCATCTCGCCTGGAGGGGAGAACCTCCTGGATTTTCTAGAGTTGCGGCAGGTGCACTCTACTTACGACGGGGGACCTCAGGGACCCGCTCTGGTGGCCTCAGGAAAGGCCACTCCCATGCGAGTTGCTCTTGGACCTCTCGGGATTCCTTTCCCGTCGATGCTAGGGCCTAAGACCTTGTCTGGATTCAGGGCCAGAACCTGAGGATTCCTCTCCAGTGCTGACATGGATGCTTGGGGTATTTCTAGAGTATCCCCAGGGAAGTCAGTCCTCGTCTCGAGTGGGGCTTGCACGTGCGCTTTCCTCCCGAACTGGAGCAACAGTGTCCAACTTCCCTTTGCGTGGATCAAGGGATCTGTGGCTTTCCCTCGAGGATTTCCCTCGAAGCTTTCCCACGAGGCTTTTCCACAGGGCTGTCTCACGTGCCACCGTGGTGTGAGTCGATCCTCGCTTGAAAGTCGAGGCAGTGCAGGGGAAAAAAGTTTTTCTCTGGAATGGGACTGAGACATCTGGGGGACTCTGGGAATGGGTGGAAACGACCCTGGAGTTCCTCTCGCCTTTCCTGTGGAGAGCGTCTGCTCTTGAGGTGCGACGGGAACGCCGGGAATTCTTTCCCGACCACGCAGGGAAAGGATCCTTCCTCTCGAGCTAGGAGGCGGAAACGGTGCTCCTCTGGATGTGGGCGGGGACTCTCGTGCTTCCTCTCCAGTGGAGACGGGTAATGTCTGGGAACTTCTTGAGTTGCAGCAAGGGTGTGAAGGACCCTTTGGAAGTTCCAGATGTTAGGTGTCTTTTGCCTCGAGACGCATCAGCGGAAAAGGGCCTCATCTCGCCTGGAGGGGAGAACCCCCTGGATTTTCTCGAGTTGCGGTAGGTGCACTCGAATTACAACGGGGACCTCAGGGACACGCTCTGGTGGCCTCAGGAAAGGCTAGTCCACTTGCGAGTTGCTCGGGGGCCTCTCGGGATTCCTCTCCCGTCGATGGCCCGGGGTCTAAGACCTTGAGTGGATTCGGTGACGGAACCTGAGGTTTCCTCTCCAGCGATGACATGGATCTTGGGGGTACTTCTGGAGTCTCCCCAGGGGAGTCAGTCCCTCGTCTCGAGTGGGGGCATGCACCGTGCGCTTTCCTCCTGAACTGTAGTAGCAGTGTGGCGCTTCCCTTCCCGGTGGATCAAGGGATCTTTGGCTTTCCCTCGAGGCTTTCCCACGAGGCTTTTCCACAGTGCTGTCCCACGTGCCACCGTGATGTGAGTCGATTCTCGGCTTGAAAGTCGAGGCAGTGCAGGGAAAACAGGTTTCCCTGGAACGGACTGAGACATCTGTGGAACTCTGGGAATGGTGGCACGACCCTGGAGTTCCTCTCGCCTTCCTGTGGAGAGCACCTCCTCTTCAGATGCGACGGGAACGCCGGAAATTCTTTCCCGAGCACGCAGGGAAAGGATCGCTACTCTCCGAGCTAGGAGGCGGAAACGGGGCTCCCTGGATGTGGGCGGGACTCGAGTGCTTCCTCTCCAGTGGAGACGGGTATGTCGGGGAACTTCTTGAGTTGCAGCAAGGGTGTGAAGGACCCGTTGGTAGTTCCAGAGGTTAGGTGTGATTAGCCTCGAGACGGCATCAGCGGAAATGGGCCTCATCTCGCCTGGAGGGGAGAACCTCCTGGATTTTCTCGAGTTGCGGCACGAGCTCTCGACATACGACGGGGACTCAGAGACCCGCTCTGGTGGCCTCAGGAAAAGCCAGTCCCCATGCGAGTTGCTCGGGGCCACTCGGGATTCCTCTCCCGTCGAACCCGGGGCCTAAGACCTTGTGTGGAGTCAGTTCCGGAATCTGAGGATTCCTCTCCAGTGCTGACATGGATCTTGGGGTACTTCTGGAGTCTCCCCAGGGGAGTCAGTCCTCGTCTCGAGTGGGGGCATGCACGTGCGCTTTCCTCTCGAGCTGAAGCAGCAGTGTCTCGCTTTCCTTCGCGTAGATCAAGGGATCTGTGGCTTTCCCTCGAGGCTTTCCCATGAGGCTTTCCCACGAGCGTTTCCACAGGGCTGTCCCACGTGCCACCGTGGTGTGAGTCGATCCTCGGCTTGAATGTCGAGGCAGTGCAGGAAAACAGGTTTCCCTGGAATGGACTGAGATATCTTGGGGACTCTGGAATGGTGGCACGACCCTGGAGTTCCTCTCGCCTTTCCTGTGGAGAGCGCCTCCTCTTGAGATGCGACGGAACGCCGGGAATTCTTTCCCCGAGCACGCAGGAAAGGATCCCTCCTCTCGAGCTAGGAGGCGGAACGGGGCTCCTGGAATGTGGCGGGACTCTCGTGCTTTTTCTCGAGTGGAGACGGGTATGTCGGGGAACTTCTTGAGTTGCAGCAAGGGTGAGACGGACCTTTGGAAGTTCCAGAGGTTAGGTGTGATAGCCTCCAGACGCCTCAGCGAAAATGGCCTCATCTCGCTGGATGGGAGAACCTCCTGGATTTTCTCGAGTTGCAGGCAGGTGCTCTCGACTTACGACGGGGACCTCCGGGACCCGCTCTGGTGGCTCAGGAAAGGCCAGTCCCCATGCGAGTTGCTCGGGGGGCCTCTCGGGATTCCTCCCCGTCGATGCCGGGGCCTAAGACTTGTGTGGAGTGGGTGCCGGAACCTGAGGATTCCTCTCGCAGTGCTGACATGGATCTTGGGGTACTTCTGGAGTCTCCCCAGGGGAGTCAGTCCTCGTCTCGAGTGGGGGCATGCACGTGCGCTTTCCTTCCGAGCTGTAGCAGCAGTGTCACGCTTCCTTCGCGTGGATGAAGGGATCTGTGGCTTTCTTTCCCTCGAGGCTTTCCCTCGAGGCTTTCCCATGGGCTGTCCCACGTGCCACCGTGGAGTGAGTCGATCGGCTTGAAAGTCGAGGCAGTGCAGGGAAAACAGGATTCCCTGGAATGGACTGAGACATCTGGGGGACTCTGGGAATGGTGGCACGACCCTGGAGTTCCTCTCGCCTTTCCTGTGGAGAGCGCCTCCTCTTGAGATGCGACGGAAACGCCGGGAATTCTTTCCGACCACGCAGGGAAAGGATCCCTCCTCTTGAGCTAGGAGGCGGAAACGTGGCTCCTCTGGATGTGGGCGGGACTCTCGTGCTTCCTTTCGAGTGGAAACGTGTATGTTGGGGAACTTCTTGAGTTGCACAAGGGTGTGAAGGACCCTTTGGAAGTTCCAGAGGTTAGGTGTGATTAGCCCCGAGAGGCCTCAGCAGAAATGGGCCTCAACTCGCCTGGAGGGGAGAACCTCCTGGATTTTCTCGAGTTGCGGCAGGTGCTCTCGACTTACGACGGGGACCTCAGGGACCCGCTCTGGTGGCCTCAGGAAAGGCCAGTCCCATGAGAGTTGCTCGGGGCCTCTCGGGATTCCCCTCCCGTCGATGCCGGGGCCTAAGACCTTGTGTGGAGTCGGTACCGGAACCTGAGGATTCCTCTCCAGTGCTGCCATGGATCGTGGGGGTACTTCTGGAGTCTCCCCAGGGGAGTCAGTACTCGTCTCGAGTGGGGACATGCACGTGCGCTTTCCTCCCGAGCAGTAACAGCAGTGTCATGCTTCCTTCGCGTGGATAAAGGGATCAGGGGCTTTTCCCCGAGGCTTTCCCACGAGGCTTTCCCACGAGGCTTTCCCACAGGGCTGTTCCACGTGCCACCGTGGTGTGAGTCGATCCTCGGCTTGAAAGTCGAGGCAGTGCAGGGAAAACAGATTTCTCTAGAATGGACTGAGACATCTGGGGGACTCTGGGAATGGTGGCACGACCCTGGAGTTCCTCTCGCCTTTCCTGTGGAGAGCGCCTCCTCTTGAGATGCCAGGGGAACGCCGGAATTCTTTCCCGACCACGCAGGGAAAGGATCCTCCTCTCGAGCTAGGAGGCGGAAACGGGGCTCCTCTGGATGTGGGCGGAACTCTCGTGCTTCCTCTCGAGTGAGACGGGTATCGGACTTCTTGAGTTGCATCAAGGGTGTTAAGGACCCTTTGGAAGTTCCAGATGTTAGGTGTGATTTGCCTCGAGAAGCCTCAGCGGAAATGGGCCTCATCTCGCCTGGAGGGGAGAACCTCCTGGATTTTCTGGAGTTGCGGCAGGTGCTCTCGACTTATGACGGGGACCTCAGGGACCGCTCTTGTGGCCTCAGAAATGGCCAGTCCCCATGCGAGTTGCTCGGGGGCCTCTGGGGGCCTCTCGGGTTTCCTCTCCCTTCGATGCTGGTGCCTAAGACCTTGTGTGGAGTCAGAGACGGAACCTGAGGATTCCTCTCCAGTGCTAACATGGATCTTGGGGTACTTCTGGAGTCTACCCAGGGAGTCAGTCTTGGTCTCGAGTGGGGGCATGCACGTGCGTTTTTCCTCCCGAGCTGTTGCAGCAGTGTCACGCTTCCCTTCGCATGGATCAAGTGATCTGTGGCTTTCCCTCGAGGCTTTCCCACGAGGCTTTCCCACGAGGCTTTCCACACGGCTTTCCCACGTGCCACCGTGGTGTGAGTCGATCCTCGGCTTGAAAGTCGATGCAGTGCAGGGAAAACAGGTTTCGCTGGAATGGACTGAGACATCTGGGGGACTCTGGGGAATGGTGGCACTACCCTGGAGTTCCTCTCGCCTTTCCTGTGGAGAGCGCCTCCTCTTGAGATGCGACAGGAAACGCCGGGAATTGTTTCCCGACCACGCAGGGAAAGGATCCCTCCTCTCGATCTAGGAGGCTGAAACAGGGCTACTCTGGATATGGGCGGGACTCTCGTGCTTCCTCTCGAGTGGAGACGGGTATGTCGGGGACTTCTTGAGTTGCAGCAAGGGTGTGAAGGACGCTTTGGAAGTTCAGAGGTTAGGTGTGATTAGCCTCGAGACGCCTCAGCGGAAATGGGCCTCATCTCGCCTGGAGGGGA
>NW_017205837.1:0-5119 GCF_001704415.2 Capra hircus
TTCAAGATGGAAACATCAAAAACTTCAAACAATAAATTATACCAATATCAACATAATAAATGCCATTATGAAAGAGCACAGCAATGGAGAAAGAATGAAAGCTTTTCCTCTGAGGTCAGAAGAAGGCAAGGATGCACACTCTGCACTACAGTTCAACAAAGCACTGAAACCCTTCGAGCAAGTAGATGAGAAAAGGAAATCAAAGGTCCCAAATTGAAAAAGAAGTAAATGTATCTTCTCTTCCACATGACAAAGTTTCATCAGTAAGAATCACAAAGATTACAAAAGAAACATGTAATATCAAAAAGATTCTTTAATAACCACACAAAGGGTCAATCAACCAATTAACTCATTATCAAAACTGCCATGGCAATCGTTGTAGAAGCAGAATAAAACATCGTGAAAGTCATAGAACTATTCTAAGAGCAAACAGCAAAACTCTTGAAGAAGGAAGATGGAGGTCTTTCTTTTTCAACACCTATTACAAGGTAATCAAGGTGATGTGGTACTGGTATAAAAACAGACAAATAAACCAACTGAACACAACACAGTACTCAGAAATAATTCTTTGTGTATATGTAACATATATTCACAAGGATGTCAAGATACACAAAAGGGAAAGGACAGGCTCAACTGATCTGTTTCCCAGATTTAACCAGCTATTGCGCATACTAACACCTGACTTCCCCGAGCAGTTTCCTTACCCTGGTTGACAGAGGAGACAGCGCATCCAGATAGGCCCTAAGCAATCCCTGCTGCCCAACAGCACTGAGACCGCATATCCAACCCGTGGGTGACAAGCCCCGCCCAGGACAGTGCCCAGGGGAGCCTCCCCACAAGTGTCAGGTCACTGGGCCATGGGGAGAAGGGATCTAAGTGGAGACGACAGGGCCTGAGGGAGGGCCCCGGGTGAGTATGCCTGTACAGGAGTCACACAGGACATTCCAGAGTCAGACATGATTAGCGAGTCCAGAGAAGGGCATTTCAGGAAGGACAGACTAAATATGACCTTACCTGAGAAATAGCCATGTCTCGATCCTTTTCTTTCCTCTTCCTTAACTTCAGGGCTTCCTCAGGCAACACGAGTCTTCAGAGGTCTATCATCATGTTGAAAACATGCTGTTTAATGCTTAGAGTCAACACATCCCCTTCCTGAGCCCCAACCACACACACAGGGAAGCCCTCACCATGAGGAACAGACAGTCCCCTGTGGTCACTGTCTCAGGAGGGTCTCAGGACAGTTAACTTCCGCAGAGAGTCCCAACATGGGACTTTCGCACACTTTCCCTCAGATCACACTCCCCTCCTGCTGAGGCCTCAAGTACACAGCAGCAGGAGGCAACTCCGCTGACCAGACAATCTCCTTCAGGTCACAGAGCAGGCCCTGATCCAACCCCCCAAAACAGAGCACACCCTCCTCAGCCAAGATCTCAGCTGTCACGAAAGGGAGGACTCAAGAGTCCTGATGCTCAGTGAGGGATCCAGAATGGAATCAACTGGGCCATCTTAAACATTCTCAAGCTGTGGACCAACACAAACTACCTGAAGGGGAATCTCTGGTCAGAGGGTACAAAACATGTGTGTCGGGAGCCATATTACACGTTACTGACAAAACGGAGGCACGGCCCCAAAGCCCTCTACTTATCCCGCAAGCACGAACAAGAATGAAGGAATTAGGTCTTGTGATTATGACTTGTTATTTCCTTTCCTCAGTAGAGCTGACTGAAAAAGAATGTTAAGGTGCTTTTTGATCTTGACAGGAGCATGAGAAGGCACAAAGCCTTCTGCAGTTGTGCCCAGAGAATAATCCATAAAGTTAACCATTGACATTTGTTCAAGGATCTTTACAAAGAGTGTTCCAGGATGCTCACGTAGGCCACAGCTTGAGGCCTTGGGAAGGATTGTCATCTGAGACCTATTTGTGAACAAAATGTTTATGGCAAAGGAAGTTAGCTGAATTTAGAGTCTAGGAATAATTAAGAAATGGAGAGGCCATCATGGTCAACAAAAGAGTCCGAAATGCAGTACTTGGATGTAATCTAAAAAAGACAGAATGATCTCTGTTCGGTTCCAAGGCAAACCATTCAATATCACGGTAATCCAAACTATGCCCCAACTAGTAATGCTGAAGAAGCTGAACGTGAACGGTTCTATGAAGACTTACAAGACCTTTTAGAACTAACACCCAAAAAAGATGTTCTTTTCATTATAGGGAACTGGAATGCAAAAGCAGGAAGTCAAGAAACTTCTGGAGTAACGGCAAATCAGGCCTTGCAATGCGGAATGAAGCAGGGCAAAGACTAATAGAGTTTTCCCAAGAAAATGCACTGGTCTTAGCAAACACCCTCTTCCAACAACACAAGAGAAGACTCTACACATGGACATCACCAGGTGGTCAACACCGAAAACAAGATTGATTATATTCTTTGCAGCCAAAGATGGAGAAGCTCTATACAGTCAACAAAAACAAGACAGGAGCTGACTGTGGCTCAGATCATGAACTCCTTATTACCAAATTCAGGCTCGAATTGAAGAAAGTAGCGAAAACCGCTAGACCATTCAGGTATGACCTAAATCAAATCCCTTATAATTATACAGTGGAAGTAAGAAATAGATTTAAGGGCCTAGATCTGATAGATAGAGTGACTGATGAATTATGGAATGAGGTTTGTGACATTCTACAGGAGACAGGGATCAGGACCATCCCATGCGAAAAGAAATGCAAAAAAGCAAACTGGCTGTCTGGGGAGGCCTTACAAATAGCTGTGAAAAGAAGACAGAGCAAAAGCAAAGGAGAAAAGGAAAGATATAAGCATCTGAATGCAGAGTTCAAAGAATAGCAAGAAGAGATGAGAAAGCCTCCTCAGTGATCAATGCAAAGAAATAGAAAAAATAACAGAATGGGAAAGACTAGAGAACTCTTCAAGAAAATTAGAGATACCAAAAGAACATTTCATGCAAAGATGGGCTCGATATAGGACAGAAACGGTATGGATCTAACAGAAACGGAAGATATTAAGAAGAGGTGGCAAGAATACATAGAATAAGAGTACAAAAAGATCTTCACGACCCAGATAATCACGATGGTGTGATCACTCATCTAGAGCCAGACATCCTGGAATGTGAAGTCAAGTGGGCTATAGAAAGCATCACGACGAACAAAGCTACTGGAGGTGATGGAACTTCAGTTGAGCTATTTCAAATCCTGAAAGATGATGCTGTGAAAGTTCTGCCACTCAATATGCCAGCAAATTTGGAAAACTCAGCAGTGGCCACAGGACTGGAAAAGGTCAGTTCTCATTCCAATCCCAAAGAAAGGCAATGCAAAGAATGCTCTAACTACCACACAATTGCACTCATCTCACATGCTAGTAAAGTAATGCTCAAAATTCTCCAAGCCAGGCTTCAGATATACATGAACCGTGAACTCCCTGATGTTCAAGCTGTTTTCAGAAAAGGCAGAGGAACCAGAGATCAAATCGCTAACATCCACTGGATCACCGGAAAAGCAAGAGAATTCCAGAAAAACATCTCTTTCAGAATTTTCCATAGTTTATTGTGATCCACACAGTAAAGCTTTGGCATAGTCAATAAAGAGAAAAGATGTTTTTCTGGAACTCTCTTGCTTTTCCGGTGATCCAGTGGGATGTTAGCGATTTGATCTCTGGTTCCTCTGCCTTTTCTGAAAACAGCTTGAACATCAGGGAGTTCACGGTTCATGTATATCTGAAGCCTGGCTTGGAGAATTTTGAGCATTACTTTACTAGCATGTGAGATGAGTGCAATTGTGTGGTAGTTAGAGCATTCTTTTGACATTGCCTTTCTTTGGGATTGGAATGAAGACTGACCTTTTTCCAGTCCTGTGGCCACTGCTGAGTTTTCCAAATTTGCTGGCATATTGAGTGCAGAACTTTCACAGTATCATCTTTCAGGATTTGAAATAGCTCAACTGAAGTTCCATCACCTCCAAGTAGCTTTGTTCGTCGTGATGCTTTCTATAGCCCACTTGACTTCACATTCCAGGATGTCTGGCTCTAGATGAGTGATCACACCATCGTGATTATCTGGGTGTGAGATCTTTTTGTACTCTTATTCTATGTATTCTTGCCACCTCTTCTTAATATCTTCGTTTCTGTTAGATCCATACCGTTTCTGTCCTATATCGAGCCCATCTTTGCATGAAATGTTCTTTGGTATCTCTAATTTTCTTGAAGAGTTCTCTAGTCCTTTCCCATTCTGTTATTTTTCTCTATTTCTTTGCATTGATCACTGAAGGAGGCTTTCTATCTCTTCTGCTTTCTTTGGAACTCTGCATTCAGATGCTTATATCTTTCCTTTTCTCCTTTGCCTTTTTCGCTTCGTCTTCTTTTCACAGCTATTTGTAAGGTCTCCCCAGACAGCCAGTTTGCTTTTTTGCATTTCTTTTCCATGGGGATGGTCTGATCCCTGTCTCCTGTAGAATGTCACAAACCTCATTCCATAATTCATCAGTCACTCTATCTATCAGATCTAGCCCTTAAATCTATTTCTTACTTCCACTGTATAATCATAAGGGATTTGATTAGGTCATACTGAATGGTCTAGGTTTCCTACTTTCTTCAATTAGTCTGAATTTGGCAATAAGGAGTCATGATCTGAGCCACAGTCAGCTCCTGGTCTTGTTTTGTTGACTGTATAGAGCTTCTCCATCTTTTGGCTGCAAAGAATATAATCAATATGATTTCGTGTTGACCATCTGGTGATGTCCATGTGTAGAGTCTTCTCTTGTGTTGTTGGAAGAGGGTTTTGCTAGACCAGTGCTTTTCTTGAAAACTCTATTAGTCTTTGCCTGCTTCATTCCGCATTCAAGGCTGATTTGCCGTTACTCCAGGTTTCTTGACTTCCTGCTTTTGCATTCCAGTCCCTATAATGAAAAGAACATCTTTTTTGGTGTTAGTTCTAAAAGGTCTTGTAAGTCTTCATAAGAACCGTTCACGTTCAGCTTCTTCAGCATTACTAGTTGGGGCATAGTTTGGATTAGCCGTGATATTGAATGGTTTGCCTTGGAACCGAACAGAGATCATTCTGTCTTTTTTAGATTACATCCAAGTACTGCATTCTCGGACTCTTTTGTTGACCA
>NW_017205838.1:0-5119 GCF_001704415.2 Capra hircus
CGGACCAGAGCGGGTTACATAAGTCCCCGTCGTAACTGGAGAGCACCTGCTGAAACTCGAGAAAATCCAGGAGGTTCTCCCCCTGCAGGCGAGATGAGGCCCATTTCCGCTGAGGCGTCTCGAGTCTAATCCACCTAAACTCTGGAACTCCAAAGGGTCCTTCACACCCTTGCTGCAACTCAAGAAGTTCCCAGACATACCCGTCTCCACACGAGAGGAAGCATCAGAAGACCCGCGCCCACATCCAGAGGAGCCCCGTTTCCGCCTCGTACCTCGCGGTCAGGTATCCTTTCCCTGTATGTTCCGGAAAGAATTCCCGGTGTTCCCGTCGCATCTCGTGAGGAGGCGCTCTCCACAGGAAAGGCGAGAGAAACTCCAGTGTCGTGCCATCATTCCAGAGTCCCCCAGATATCTCAGTGTGCCGGGGTCCAGCCCCGCTGGATCCAGGGAATTCGACGGATGGACGGCGTTGACGTGGAAAGTCTTGTGTATTTATTAATGTAAGATGAGATTAAGAAATTATAGGGTAGTAAGAAGATTAACTGGAGGAAAAAGGCTGAATAGCTAGGTTTACGCGGAAGGCCAATAAAATTCCCGACAAGGAATTTTCTGGCGGACTCTGGAATGTGGCTCGACCCTGGAGTTCCTCTCGCCTTTCCTGAGGAGCGCACCTCCTCTTGAGATGCGAGGAGAACGCCGGGAATTCTTTCCCGAACACGCAGGGAAAGGATCCCTCCTCTCAAGCTATGAGGCGGGAAACGGGGCCCCTCTGGATTTTTACGGTACTCTCGTGCTTCCTCTCGAGTGGAGACGGGTATGTCGGGAACTTCTTGAGTTGTAGCAAGGGTGTGAAGGACCCTTTGGAAGTTCCAGAGGTTAGATGTGATTAGCCTCTAGACGCCTCAGCGAAAATGGGCCTCATCTCGCCTGGAGGGGAGAACCTCCTGGATTTTCTCGAGTTGCGGCAGGTGCTCTCGACTTACGACGGGGACCTCAGGGACCCGCTCTGGTGGCCTCAGGAAAGCCCAGTCCCCATGCGAGTTGCTCGGGGGCCTCTCGGGATTCCTCTCCCGTCGATGCCGGGGCCTAAGACCTTGTGTGGAATCGGTGCGGGAACCTGAGGATTCCTCTCCAGTGCCGACATGGATCTTGGGTACTTCTGGAGTCTCCCCAGGGGAGTCAGTCCTCGTCTCGAGTGGGGCATGCACGTGCGCTTTCCTCCCGAGCTGGAGCAGCAGTGTCACGCTTCCCTTCGCTGGATCAAGGATCTACGGGCTTTCCCCAAGGCTTTGCCACGAGGCTTTCCCACGAGGCTTTCCCACAGGGCTGTCCCACGTGCCACCGTGGTGTGAGTCGATCCTCGGATTGAAAGTCGAGGCAGTGCAGGGAAAACAGGTTTCCCTGGAATGGACTGAGACATCTGGGGACTCTGGAATGGTGGCACGACCCTGGAGTTCCTCTCGCCTTTCCTTTGGAGAGCGCCTCTTCTTGAGATGCGACGGGAACACCGGGGAATTCTTTCCGACCACGCTGGAAAGGATCTCTCCTCTCGAGCTAGGAGGCGGAAATGGGGCTCCTCTGGATGTGGGTGGACTCTCGTGATTCCTCCGAGTGGAGACGGGTATGTCGGGGAACTTCTTGATTGCAGCAAGGTGTGAAGACCCTTTCGGAAGTTCCAGGGTTTAGGTGTGATTAGCCTCGAGACGCCTCATCGGAAATGGGCCTCATCTCGCCTGGAGGGGAGAACCTCCTGGATTTTCTCGAGTTGCGGCAGGTGCTCTCGAATTACTACCGGGACCTCAGGGACCCGCTCTGGTGGCCTCAGGAAAGGCCAGTCCCCATGCGAGTTGCTCGGGGCCTCTCGGGTTCCTCTCCGTCGATGCCGGGGCCTAAGACCTTGTGTGGAGTCGGTGCCGGAACCTGAGGATTCCTCTCCAGTGCTGACATGGATCCTGGGGTACTTCTGGAGTCTCCCCAGGGGAGTCAGTCCTCGTCTCGAGTGAGGGCATGCACGTGCGCTTTCCTCCCGAGCTGTAGCAGCTGTGTCACACTTCCCTTCGCGTGGATCAAGGGATCAGGGCTTTCCCTCAAGGCTTTCCCACGAGGCTTTCCTCGAGGCTTTCCCACAGGGCTGTCCCATATGCCACCGTGGTCTGAGTGGATCCTCGCTTCAAAGTCGAACAGTGCAGGGAAAACAGGATTCCCTGGAATGGACTGAGACATCTGGGGGACTCTGGGAATGCTGGCACGACCCTGCAGTTCCTCTCGCCTTACTGTGTAGAGCGCCTCCTCTTGAGATACGCCAGGAATTCTTTCCGACCACGCAGGGAAAGGATCCCACCTCTCGAGCTAGGAGGCGGAAACAGGGCTCCACTGGATGTTGGCGGGACTCTACTGCTTCCTCTCGAGTGGAGACGGGCATGTCAGGGAACTTCTAGAGTTGCAGCGACTGTGTGAAAACCCTTTGGAAGTTCCAGAGGTTAGGTGTGATTAGCCAGGAGACGCCTCAGCTGAAATGGGACCTCATCTCTCCTGGAGGGGAAACCTCCTAAAATTTTTCTCGAGTTGCGGCAGGTGATCGCGACTTACGACGAGGACCTCAGGGACCCGCTCTGGTGGCCTATGGAAAGGCCAGTCCCCATGTGCGTTGCTCGAGGGCCTCTCGGGATTCCTCTCCGTCGATGCTGGGGCCTAAGACCTTGTGTGGAGTCGGTGCCGGAACCTGAGGATTCCTCTCCAGTGATGACATGGATCTTGGGGTACTTCTGGAGTTTCCCCAGAGGAGTCAGTCCTCGTCTCGAGTGGGGCATGCACGTGTGCTTTCCTCCCGAGCTGTAGCAGCAGTGTCACGCTTCCCTTCGCGTGGATCAAGGGATCTGTGGCTTTCCCTCGAGGCTTTCCCTCGAGGCTTTCCCACAGCTCTGTTCCAAGTGCCACCGTGGAGTGAGTCGAACCTCGCTTGAAAGTCGAGGCAGTGCAGGGAAAACAGTTTTCCCTGGAATGGACTGAGACATCTGGGGGACTCTGGAAATGTTGGCACGACCCTGGAGTTCCTCTCGCCTTTCCTGTGGAGAGCGCCTCCTCTTGAGATGCGACGGAACACTGGGAATTCTTTCCCGACCACGCAGGGAAAGGATCCCTCCTCTAGAGCTAGGAGGCGGAAACGGGGCTCCTCTGGATGTGGGCGGGACTCGTGCTTCCTCTCGAGTGGAGACGGGTATGTCGGGGAACTTCTAGAGTTGCAGCATGGGTGTGAAGGACCCTTTGGAAGTTCCAGAGGTTAGATGCGATTAGCCTCCAGACGCCTCAGTGGAAATGGGCCTCATCTCACCTGGAGGGGAGAACTTCCTGGATTTTCTTGAATTGCGGCAGGTGCTTTCGACTTAGGACGGGACCTAGGGACCTCTGGTGGCCTCAGGAAAGGCCAGGCCCCCATGCGAGTTGCTCGGGGGCCTCTCGGATTCCTCTCCGTCGATGCCGGGCCTAAGATCTTGTGTGGAGTGGGTGTCAGAACTTGAGTATTCCTCTCCAGTGCTGACATGGATCTGGGGGTACTTCTGGAGTCTCTGAAGTGGAGTCTGTCCTCGTCTCGAGGGGGCAGACACGTGCTCTTTCCTCCCGAGCTGTAGCAGCAGTGTCACACTTCCCTTCGCGTGGATCAAGGAATCACGGGCTTTCCCTCGAGGCTTTCCCACGAGGCTTTCCACAGGGCTGTCCCACGTGCCACCGTGGTGTGAGTCGATCCTCGGCTTGAAAGTCGAGGCAATGCAGGGAAAACAGGTTTCCCTGGAATGGACGAGACATCTGGGGGACTCTGGGAATATGGCACGACCCTGGAGTTCCTCTCGCCTTTCCTGTGGAAAGTGCCTCCTCTTGACATGCGACGGGAAAGCCGGGAATTCTTTCCCGAGCCCGCAGGAAAAGGATCCCTCCTCGAGCTAGGAGCGGAAACGGGGCTCCTCATGATGTGGGCGGACTCTCGTGCTTCCTCTCGAGTGGAGACGGGTATGTCGGGGAACTTCTTGAGTTGCAGCAAGGGTGTGAAGGACCCTGTGGAAGTTCCAGATGTTAGATATGATTAGCCTCGAGACGCCTCTGGCGGAAATGGGCCTCATCTCGCCCTGGAGGGGAGAAACCTCCTGGATTTCTCGAGTTGCGGCAGGTGCTCTCGACTTATGACGGGAACCTCAGGGACCCGCTCTGGTGGCCTCAGGAAAGGCCAGTCCCCATGCGAGTTGTTCAGGGGCCTCTCGGGATTCCTCTCCCGTCGATGCTGGGGCCTAAACCTTGTGTGGAGTCGTGCCGGAACCTGAGGATTCCTCTCCAGTGCTGACATGGATCTTGGGTACTTCTGGAGTCTCCCAAGGGAGTCAGTCCTCGTCTCGAGTGGGGGCATGCACGTGCGCTTTCCTCCCGAGCTGTAGCCGCAGTGTTGCGCTTCCTTCGCGTGGATCAAGGGATCTGTGGCTTTCCCCTCGAGGCTTTCTTTCCCACGAGGCTTTCCCACAGGCTGCCTCACGTGCCACCGTGGTGTGAGTCGATCCTCGGCTTGAAAGTCGAGGCAGTGCAGGGAAAACAGGTTTTCCCTGGAATGGACTGAGACATCTGGGGACTCTGGGAATGGTGGCACGACCCTGGAGTTCCTCTCGCCTTTCCTGTGGAGAGCGCCTCCTCTTGAGATGCGACGGAACACGGGAAATCTTTCCCGACCACGCAGGGAAAGGATCCCTCCTCTCGAGCTAGGAGCGGAAACGGGGCTCCTCTGGATGTGGCGGGACTCTCGTGATTCCTCTCGAGTGGAGACGGGAATGTCGGGGAACTTCTAGAGTTGCAGCAAGGGTGTGAAGGACCCTTTGGAAGTTCCAGGTTTAGGTGTGTTTGCCTGGAGAACCTCAGCTGAAAATGGGCCTCATCTCGCCTAGAGTGGAGAACCTCCTATATTTCCTCGAGTTGCGGCAGGTGCTCTCGACTTACGACGGGGACCTCAGGACCCCTCTGGTGGCCTCAGGAAAGGCCAGTCCCCATGGCGAGTTGCTTCGGGTCCTGTCGGGATTCCTCTCCTGTCGATGCTGCGGGCCAAAGACCTGGTGTGGCGTCGGTTGCCGAACCTGAGGATTCC
>NW_017205839.1:0-5118 GCF_001704415.2 Capra hircus
TTCAAGTATTTTTATATCTGCCCTGCCCTCTCTTCCAGACTTTGCCTGCACCATGAACTTCCTGAACCATTTACATCTGTGATGGGACCCTGAGCATGGACCACAGAAGCAGTCCTGCTTACATAACAAGTGGCACTTGATTATTGTTGGGATCTGGGGTTGCTTGATTCTATCCATTAGCTTCATTGAAGCTTCAGGAATGTGCTGGCATTACTAGCTTTGACTGCAGTCAGCAGGGTTAGAAGAATAAATGGTGTTGAAGTCATAAGCTAAAGGCCCTCAAAATATCAGATGACAGGAAGTAATTTACTTTTGGCTTTGGAGCCCAGTATTGGATTTATTTTTCTGTCCTATTGATTTTCCTCTGTAGATGTATCATAAAGTTTTTAGGAAGATGCTCTCAGTGCCACAGGCTCTAACCATTCACTTTCAACTATTTCCTGCCCAGGATTAAATGGTTACAGGATGGGAGTCGAGGCCTCTTTTGGAAAAGTACCTAGTGATTGTGTCTACATCCTCATCGACACGTCTCACTCAATGACAGGGAAACTGGACCTGGTGAAGAACAAGGTCATCCAGCTCATACAGGTGAGATGGTACTGTAGGGATCAGGCACCTGGACACCTGTGCATCATGAGTACATCTCCACCAGTCATGACCCTCCAGTGGTTATGAGAGATGCTCAGGCCAGCTTTGTACTTAGAAATCCACAGGAAAGCCACTTCAGAAAAAGGATCCTTTTTGCCAATGAGAGTCATCCGTTCTTCTCAAGTAGATCCTTGGGTCAGGTGGTCCTTCCTGTAACGTACAAGCTGCTAAGTGAATTTCTATGTCCATCATCCCAGGTCTGCTCTATCCTGAAATCTGTGGGCGTGCCCATGCCTTCATTATTTTCCAGATACTCTTCAGCTGGGCATGTTTATTTTAAATTTCCAGTGAGTGTTAGGGATGCTACATGTACTGGCTCCAGAACTGATGTGTGGGGGGAGGGCAGGCTGTTGGTCAGGAGTGTCTGGTCCTTATTCCACCTGTGCCATCTCTGAGTTGTGCAACCTGAAGCAGATTACTAACACTCCCTGCCTCCTACTTTCCACACCTATAAATGGGTGTCAGAGTACTGTCATGAGTTGGTGGTATTCAAGTGAGTATGCACCATAGAAAACAATTACAGGGAGTGTTTGACAAATACAAAACACAATTTTTAATTTGATGAACTTCTACTGGAGAAATATGGGCTGATGGAAGGCAAGTGAACAAATCTGCAACTGTAATAATAGCCTTGCCAAAAGTGATGACATGATTTTGGATTTCTTTTTTTCTTTAAGCATGTTGCATTTAGTGTGCATATTCAGTATACCATTAATGTCAGTATTAAAGAAAAATAATGTAATATTTTATATATATATAAACTTAAACATATATCTGATATATGTTCATACATATAGACACTTGTAAAAGTTTAATGTCCAAACTGTATGTAAATTTTATTTAAATGCCTCTTGTACTAGATAAGTTTTTTCTATTGAATGTAATTTTTAGCTTCTACAACTGAAAAAAGAAATCATAGTGATTAAAATGTATCAAACAATGACCTGTCCTAATCCCTTCTCACACTTAAATGATTTTTATTGCTAAATAATAATTATCCCTTACAGGAACAGTTGAAACATAAAAGAAATTCAATTTTGTACAGTTTGATGCTCAAGCCAGTGCTTGGCAGGAAAAACTTGTTGAAATCAATGAGGATAATCTGAAAGGGGCCCAGGCCTGGATTAGAGACATTAAGGTAAGAAGGAGGCTGGGTCTGGGAGAAGAACAGAGATCAGGATAGAAATGCTTAAGAAACTGCTTTGATCTCCAAGGATGGCCCATGGCTTCACATAGACATTTGTTTTACTTACAAAGGTCGTGTTCAGTTCAGTTCAGTTCAGTCGCTCAGTCGTGTCCAACTCTTTGTGACCCCATGAATCGCAGCACGCCAGGCCTCCCTTTCCATCACCAACTTCCGGGTTCACTCAGACTCACGTCCATCGAGTCAGTGATGCCATCCAGCCATCTCATCCTCTGTCATCCCCTTCTCCTCCTGCCCCCAATCCCTCCCAGCATCAGAGTCTTTTCCAATGAGTCAACTCTTTGCATGAGGTGGCCAAAGTACTGGAGTTTCAGCTTTAGCATCATTCCTTCCAAAGAAATCCCAGGGCTGATCTCCTTCAGAATGGACTGGTTGGATCTCCTTGCAGTCCAAGGGACTCTCAAGAGTCTTCTCCAACACCACAGTTCAAAAGCATCAATTCTTCAGCGCTCAGCCTTCTTCACAGTCCAACTCTCACATCCATACATGACTACTGGAAAAACCATAGCCTTGACTAGGGACCTTAGTCGGCAAAGTAATGTCTCTGCTTTTGAATATGCTATCTAGGTTGGTCATAACTTTTCTTCCAAGGAGTAAGCGTCTTTTAATTTCATGGCTGCAGTCACCATCTGCAGTGATTTTGGAGCCCAAAAAAATAAAGTCTGACACTGTTTCCACTGTTTTCCCATCTATTTCCCATGAAGTGATGGGACCAGATGCCATGATCTTGTTTTCTGAATGTTGAGCTTTAAGCCAACTTTTTCACTCTCCTCTTTCACTTTCATCAAGAGGCTTTTTAGCTCCTTCACTTTCTGCCTCATCTGCATATCTGGTGGTGTCACTCTGTTTGCATATTGATCTCTATTCCCCATTCATCTGGTCTCTTCAGTTCCTCATGCCTCTGCTATAAGTTAAATAAGCAGGGTGACAATATACAGCCTTGACGTACTCCTTTTCCTATTTGGAACCAGTCTGTTGTTCCATGTCCAGTTCTAACTGTTGCTTCCTGACCTGCATACAGATTTCTCAAGAGGCAGGTTAGGTGGTCTGGTATTCCCATCTCTTCAGAATTTTCCACAGTTTCTTGTGATCCACACAGTCAAAGGCTTTGGCATAGTCAATAAAGCAGAAATAGATGTTTTTCTGGAACTCTCTTGCTTTTTCCATGATCCAGTGGATGTTGGCAATTTGATCTCTGGTTCCTCTGCCTTTTCTAAAACCAGCTTGAACATCAGGGAGTTCACGGTTCACGTATTGCTGAAGCCTGGCTTGGAGAATTTTGAGCATTACTTTACTAGCATGTGAGATGAGTGCAATTGTGCGGTAGTTTGAGCATTCTTTTGCATTGCCTTTCTTTGGAATTGGAATGAAAACTGACCTTTTCCAGTCCTGTGGCCACTGCTGAGTTTTCCAAATTTGCTGGCATATTGAGTGCAGCACTTTCACAGCATCATCTTTCAGGATTTGAAATAGCTCAACTGGAATTCCATCACCTCCACTAGCTTTGTTCGTAGTGATGCTTTCTAAGGCCCACTTGACTTCACATTCCAAGATGTCTGGCTCTAGATTGAGTGATCACACCATCATGATTATCTGGGTCGTGAAGATCTTTTTTGTACAGTTCTTTCTGTGTATTCTTGCCACCTCTTCTTAATATCTTCTGCTTCTGTTAGGTCCATACCATTTCTGTCCTTTATCGAGCCCATCTTTGCATGAAATGTTCCCTTGGTATCTCTAATTTTCTTGAGAGATCTCTAGTCTTTCCCATTCTGTTGTTTTCCTCTATTTCTTTGCATTGATCGCTGAAGAAGGCTTTCTTATCTCTCCTTGCTATTCTTTGGAACTCTGCATTCAGATGCTTATATCTTTCCTTTTCTCCTTTGCTTTTCGCCTCTCTTCTTTTCACAGCTATTTGTAAGCCTCCCCAGACAGCCATTTTGCTTTTTTTGCATTTCTTTTCCATGGGGATGGTCTTGATCCCTGTCTCCTGTACAATGTCACGAACCTCATTCCATAGTTCATCAGGCACTCTATCTATCAGATCTAGGCCCTTAAATCTATTTCTCACTTCCACTGTATAATCATAAGGAATTTGATTTAGGTCATACCTGAATGGTCTAGCGGTTTTCCCTACTTTCTTCTATTTAACTCTGAATTTGGTAATAAGGAGTTCATGATCTGAGCCACAGTCAACTTTAGTCGATATCTAACATTTAGATAAGCTTCTATTGACAACACTGCCCTCAGCTCAAGTCTCAGCCCATTATGAAAACGTTAGCAGTTTCCTCTATATAAAAATCGCTAATAAATAGAATCAGTCTCATCTAAATGGCTAAAAATACATCAGATCATTTTTTACACTGTGATTCTGTTCTCTTCAAAAACCTTCACTGAAGTACCTTTGCTTGCTTGCTGAATGTGTAAAATTCATTTTCAAGAACACCAGATTCCTCTATTAGTCTTTGGACTGATATGGTCCAGAAATCAACCAAGTCAGTTCAGGACACTACCCAGGTATTCTGAATGTGCTGTGTGCTGATATCACTGAGCTGTGGTCAGCTGGCATAGGTCAGAGAATTTATAAAATTTCAGTTATTGTATTTTTAAGTTCTAAACGTTCCATTTGGTTCTCCTTCATGTCTTTTATTTTTTCATGAGAGTTTCTATTTCTTTGCTGATGGTTTTTAGTTTTCATTTGTTTTAAGATTGTTGGTCATTCTAGTTGAAGCATTTTTTTCACAGCTGCTCTAAAATCTTTATCAAATAATTCTAAACATCTCTGTCTTTTTGCTGTTGCTATCATCTTTTTCATTTCAGATGAGAGCTTCCTGGTTCTTGGTATGAAGGAGTATTTATCAACTGAATCCTAGACATTTTTGTCTTATGTTTATGAGACTCTGGATATTATTCTAACCTCCTATTTAGTTTATTGGTGTTGTCTGACACTGTTCTATCAGGTATAGTAGGTGGCCCTGCCTCATACTTCTGGGTGCAGGTTGAAATTCAGGTTCCCCATTGGAACTCTGTTGAAACCTGATGGGGAGGAACACCTTTTCACTGCTAAGTGGGAATGGACATCATTGCACAGGGGAGGACATGTTACAGTTGGTGGGCATGAAAGTCCCAGCTCACTACCTGGCTTTCTTAGCTACCACACTGGCAGAGTGTTTAGGCTCATTTATTTTATCCTACCTGATGTTATCTGACCTTCTTGGGTCCATCTGTCATTGTTTTGGGGAAATTCTCAACCATTATTTTTTCAAATA
>NW_017205840.1:0-5118 GCF_001704415.2 Capra hircus
CCTTCCTGAGGGCCACCAGAGCGGGTCCCTGAGGTCCCCGTCGTAAGTCGAGAGCACCTGCCGCAACTCGAGAAAATCCAGGAGGTTCTCCCCTCCAGGCGAGATGAGGCCATTTCCGCTGAGGCGTCTCGAGGCTAATCACACCTAACCTCTGTGGAACTTTCAAAGGGTCCTTCACACCCTTGCTGCAACTCAAGAAGTTCCCCCACATACCGTCTCCACTCCAGAGGAAGCACGAGAGTACCGCCCACATCCAGAGGAGCACCGTTTCCGCCTCCTTAGCTTGAGAGGAGGGATCCTTTCCCTGCGTGATAAAAATTTCCCGGCGTTCCCGTCGCATCCCAAGAGGAGGCGCTCTCCACAGGAAAGGCGAGAGAATTCCAGGGTCGTGACACCATTCCCAGAGTCCCCCAGATGTCTCCATGCATTCCAGGGAAACCTCTTTTCCCTGCACTGCCTCGGCTTTCAAGCCGAGGATCGTTCACACCACGGTGGCACGTGGGACAGCCCTGTGGGAAAGCCTCGTGGAAAGCCTCGTGGGAAAGCCTCGAGGGAAAAGCCAGATCCCTTGATCCACGCGAAGGGAAGCGTGACACTGCTCCTACAGCTCGGAAGGAAAGCCCAAGTGCATGCCCCAATCTGACGAGGACTGACTCCCATGGGGAGACTCTAGAAGTACCCCTAAAATCCATGTCAGCACTGGAGAGGAATCCTCAGATTCTGGCAACGACTCCACACAAGGACTTAGGCCCCGGCATCAACGGGAGAGGAATCCTAAGAGGCCCCGAGCAACTCGCATGGGGACTGGCCTTCCCTGAGGCCACCAGAGCTTGTCCCTGTGGTCCCCGTCCTACGTGGAAAGCACCTGCCGCAACTCGAGAAAATCCAGGAGGTTCTCCCCTTCAGGCGAGATGAGGCCCATTTCCGCTGAGGCGTCTCGAGGCTAATCACACCTAACCTCTGGAACTTCCAAAGGGTACTTCACACCCTTGCTGCAACTCAAGAAGTTCCCCCGACATACCCGTCTTCACTCGAGAGGAAACACGAGAGTCCCGCCCACATCCAGAGGAGCCCCGTTTCCGCCTCATAGCTCGAGAGGATTGATTTCTCTCCCTGTGTCGTCGGAAAGGATTCCTGGCGTTCCCACGCATCTGAACAGGAGGCGTTCTCCACAGGAAAGGCGAGAGGAACTCCAGATGTGCCACCATTCCCAGAGTTCCCCAGATGTCTCAGTCCATTCCTGGGAAACCTGTTTTCCCTGCACTGCCTCGAATTTCAAGCCGAGGATCGATTCACACCACAGTGGCACCTGGGACAGCCTTGTGGGAAAGCCTCGTGGGAAAGCCTCGAGGGAAAGCCACAGATCCCTTGATCCACGCGAAGGGAAGCGCGACACTGCTGCTACAGTTCGAGAGGAAAGCCCATGTGCATGCCCCACACGAGACGAGGACTGACTCCCCTGGGGAGACTCCAGAGGTTCCCCAAGATCCATGTCAGCACTGGAGGGGAATCCTCAGGTTCCAGCAACGACTCCACACAAGGTCTTAGGCCCCGGCATCGACGGGAGACGAATCCCGAGAGGCCCCGAGCAACTCGCATGGGGACTGACCGTTCCTGAGGCCACCAGAGCGGGTCCCTGAGGTCCCCGTCGCAAGTCGAGAGCACCTGCCGCAACCCGGAAAAAATCCAGGAGGTTGTCCCTGCAGGCGAGATGAGGCCCATTTCCAATGAGGCGTCTCGAAGCTAATCAAAACTAACCTCTGGAACTTCCAAAGGGTCCTTCACACCCTTGCTGCAACTCAAGAAGTTCCCCGACATACCATCTCCACTCGAGAGGAAGCACGACAGTCCCGCCCACATCCAGAGGAGCCCCGTTTCTGCCTCCTAGCTCGAGAGGAGGGATCCTTTTCCTGCGTGGATCGGTCAAGTATTTCCAGCGTTCCGGTTGCATCTCAAGAGGAGGCGCTCTCCACAGGAAAGGCGAGAGGAACTCCAGGGTCGTGCCACCATTCCCAGAGTCCAAAGATGTCTCAGTTAATTCCAATGAAAACTGTTTTTCCCTGCACTGCCTCGACTTTCAAGCCGAGGATCGACTCACACCACGCTGGTACGTGGGACAGCCCTGTGGGAAAGCCTCGTGGGAAAGCCTCTTGGGAAAGCCTCGAGAGAAAGCCACAGATTCCTTGATCCACGCGAAGGGAAATGTGACACTGCTGCTACAGCTCGGGAGGAAAGTGCACGGTGCATGCCCCCACTCGAGACGAGGACTGACACCCCTGGGGAGACTCCAGAAGTACCCCAAGATCCATGTCAGCACTGGAGAGGAATCCTCATGTTCCGGAAACGAATCCACACAAGGTCTTAGGAACCGGCTTCGACAGGAGAGGAATCCTGAGAGGCCCCCGAGCAACTCGCATGGGGTCTGGCCTTTCCTGAGGCCACCAGAGCGGGTCCCTGAGGTCCCCGTCGTCAGTCGAGAGCACCTGCCGCAACTCGAGAAAATCCAGGAGGTTTCTCCCCTCCAGGCGAGATGAGGCCCATTTCCGCTGAGGCGTCTGGAGGCTAATCACACCTAACCTCTGGAACTTCCAAAGGGTCCTTCACCTCCTTGCTGCAACTTAAGAAGTTCCCCGACATACCCGTCTCCACTCGAGAGGAAGCACGGGAGTCCCGCCCACATCCAGAGGAGCCCCATGTCCGCCTCCTAGCTCGAGAGGAGGGATCCTTTCCCTGCGTGGTCGGGAAAGAATTCCTGGCGTTCCCGTCGCAATTCAAGAGGAGGCGCTCTCCACAGAAAAAGCCAGAGGAACTCCAGGGTCGTGCCACCATTCCCAGAATCCGCCAGATGTTTCATTCCATTCCAGGGAAACCTGTTTTCCCTGCACTGCCTCGACTTTCAAGCCGAGGATCGACTCACACCACGGTGGCACGTGGGACAGCCCTGTGGGAAAGCCTCGTGGGAAAGCCTCGTGGGAAAGCCTTGAGGGAAATCCACAGATCCTTTGATCCACTCGACAGGAAGAATCAAACTGCTGCTACAGCTCGGGAGGAAAGCGCACGTGCATGCCCCCACTCGAGACGAGTACTGACTCCCCTGGGGAGACAACAGAAGTACCCCAAGATCCATGTCAGCACTTGAGAGGAATCCTCAGGTTCCGGCAGCGACTCCTCACAAGGTCTTAGGCCCCGACAATGACAGGAGAGGAATCCCGAGAGGCCCCCGAGCAACTCGCATGGGCAGAGACCTTTCCTGAGGCCACCAGAGCGGGTCCCTGAGGTCCCCGTCGTAAGTCGAGAGCACCTGCCGCAACTCGAGAAAATCCAGGAGGTTCTCCCCTCCAGGCGAGATGAGGCCCATTTCCGCTGAGGCGTCTCGAGGCTAATCACACCTAAGCTCTGGAACTTTCAAAGGGTCCTTCACACCCTTGCTGCAACTCAAGAAGTTCCCCCACATACCGTCTCCACTCCAGAGGAAGCACGAGAGTCCCGCCCACATCCAGAGGAGCACCGTTTCCGCCTCCTAGCTTGAGAGGAGGGATCCTTTCCCTGCGTGATCGGGAAAAATTTCCCGGCGTTCCCGTCGCATCCCAAGAGGAGGCGCTCTCCACAGGAAAGGCGAGAGAAATTCCAGGGTCGTGACACCATTGCCAGAGTCCCACAGATGTCTCCGTGCATTCAAGGGAAACCTGTTTTCCCTACACTGCCTCGGCTTTCAAGCCGAGGATCGACTCACACCACGGTAGCACGTGGGACAGCCCTGTGGGAAAGCCTCGTGGGAAAGCCTCTTGGGAAAGCCTCGTGGGAAAGCCTCGAGGGAAAGCCACAGATCCCTTGATCCACGCGAAGGGAAGCGCGACACTGCTGCTTCAGTTCCAGAGGAAAGCCCATGTGCATGCCCCCACACGAGACGAGGACTGACTCCCCTGGGGAGACTCCAGAGGTTCCCCAAGATCCATGTCAGCACTGGAGGGGAATCCTCAGGTTGCAGCAACGACTCCACACAAGGTCTTAGGCCCCGGCATCGACGGGAGAGGAATCCCGAGAGGCCCCCGAGCAACTCGCATGGGGACTGACCGTTTCTGAGGCCACCAGAGCGGGTCCCTGAGGTCCCCGTCGCAAGTCGAGAGCACCTTCCGCAACCCGAGAAAATCCAGGAGGTTGTCCCTGCACGCGAGATGAGGCCCATTTCCAATGAGGCGTCTCGAAGCTAATCAAAACTAACCTCTGGAACTTGCAAAGGGTCCGTCACACCCTTGCTGCAACTCAAGAATTTCCCCGACATACTCGTCTCCACTCGAGAGGAAGAACGACAGTCCCGCCCACATCCAGAGGAGCCCCGTTTCTGCCTCCTAGCTCGAGAGGAGGGATCCTTTCCCTGCGTGGTCGGTCAAGTATTCCCGGCGTTCCGGTCGCATCTCAAGAGGAGCCGCTCTCAACAGGAAAGGCGAGAGGAACTCCAGGGTCGTGCCACCATTCCCAGAGTCCCCCAGATGTCTCAGTCCTCTGCATGGAAACCTGTTTTCCCTGCCACTGCCTCCACTTTCAAGTCGAGGATCGACTCACACCACGGTGGCACGTGGGACAGCCTTGTGGGAAAGCCTCGTGGGAAAGCCTCGAGGCAAAGCCACAGATCCCTTGATCCACGGCGAAGGGAAGCGCGACACCTGCTGCTACAGCTCGGGAGGAATGCACACGTGCATGCCCCCACTCGGGACGAGTACTGGACTCCCCTGGGGATTCTCCAGAATACACCAAATCCATGTCAGTAACTGAGAGGAATCCTCAAGTTCCGGCACCCACTCCACACAAGATCTTAAGCCCGGCATCGACGGGAGAGGAATCCCGAGACCCCCGAGCAACTCGCATGGGGACTGGCCTTTCCTGAGGCCACCAGAGCGCGTCCCGGATGTCCCCGTCGTAAGTCGAGAGCACTGCCGCAACTCCAGAAAATCCAGGAGGTTCTCCCCTCCAGGCGAGATGAGGCCCATTTCCGCTGATGGCGTCCTCGAGGCTAATGAACCTAACCTCTGGAACTTCAAAAGGGTCCTTCACACACTTGCTGCAACTCATGAAGTTCCCCGACATACCGGTCTCCACTCGAGAGGAAGCACGAGAGTC
>NW_017205841.1:0-5117 GCF_001704415.2 Capra hircus
TCCCGCCCACATCCAGAGGAGCCCCGTTTCCCTAGATTCGAGGGGATCCTTTCCCTGCGTGGTCGGGAAGAATTCTTCCCGTCGCATCTCAAGAGGAGGCGCTCTCCACAGGAAAGGCGAGAGGAACTCCAGGGTCGTGCCACCATTCCCAGAGTCCCCCAGATGTCTCAGTCCATTCCAGGGAAACCTGTTTCCCTGCACTGCCTCGACTTTCAAGCCGTGGATCGACTCACACCACGGTGGCTCGTGGGATAGCCCTGTGGGAAAACTTCCTGGGAAAGCCTCCTGGGAAAGCCTCAAGGGAAAGCCACAGATCCCTTGATCACAAGAAGGGAAGCGTGACACTGCTGTTACAGCTCGGGAGAAAGCGCACGTGCATGCCCCCACTCGAGACGAGGACTGACTCCCCTGGAGAGACTCCAGAAGTACCCCAAGATCCATGTCAGCAATGGAGAGGAATCCTCAGGGTCCGGGACCGACTCCACACAAGGTCTTAGGCCCGGCATCGACGGGAGAGGAATCCCGAGAGGCCCCCGAGCAACTCGCATGGGGACTGGCCTTTCCTGAGGCCACCAGAGCGGGTCCCTGAGATCCCCGATGTAAGTCGAGAGCACCTGTCGCAACTCGAGAAAATCCAGGAGGTTCTCCCCTCCAGGCGAGATGAGGCCCATTTCCGCTGAGGAGTCTTGAGGCTAATCACATCTAACATCTGGAACTTCCAAAGGGTCCCTCACACCTTTGCTGCAACTCAAGAAGTTCCCCGACATACCCGTCTCCATTCGAGAGGAAGCACGAGAGTCCCGCCCACAACCAGAGGTGCCGCGTTTCCGCCTCCTACCTCGAGAGGAGGAATCCTTTCCCTGCGTGATCGGGAAAGAATTCCCAGTGTTCCCCTTGCATCTCAAGAGAGGCCCTCTCCACAGGAAAGGCGATAGGAACTCCAGTGTCGTGTCACCATTCCCAGAGCACCCAGAATTCTCAGTCCATTCCAGGGAAACCTGTTTTCCCTGCACTGCCTCGACTTTCAAGCCGAGGATCGACTCACATCAACGGTGGCACATGGGACAGCCCTGTGGGAAAGCCTGGGTGGGAAAGCCTCGTGGGAAAGCCTCGTGGGAATGCCTCGAAGGAAAGCCACAGATCCTTTGATCCATGGGAAGGGAAGCGTGACACTGCTGCTACAGCTTGGGAGGAAAGCACACGTGCATGCCCCCACTCGAGAGGAGGACTGACTCCCCTGGGGAGACTGCAGAAGTACCCCAAGATCCATGTCAGCACTGGAGAGGAATCCTCAGTTTCGGGCACCGACTCCACACAAGGTCTTAGGCCCCGGCATCGACGGGAGAGGAATCCCGAGAGGCCCCCGAGCAACTCGCATGGGGACTGGGCTTTCCTGAGGCCACCAGAGCGGGTCCCTGATGTCCCCGTCGTAAGTCGAGAGCACCTGCCGCAACTTGAGAAAATCCAGGAGGTTCTCCCCTCCAGGCGAGATGAGGCCCATTTGCGCTGAGGCCTCTCGAGGCTAATGACACCTAACTTCTGGAACTTCCAAAGGGTCCTTCACACCCTTGCTGCAACTCAAAAAGTTCCCCGACATACCCGTCTCCACTCGAGAGGAAGCACGAGAGTCCCGCCCACATCCAGAGGAGCCCGTTTCCGCCTCCTAGCTCGAGAGGAGGGATCCTTTCCCTGCGTGGTCGGGAAAGAATTCCCGGCGTTTCCATCGCATCTCAAGAGGAGGCGCTCTCCACAGGAAAGGCTAGAGGAACTCCAGGGTCGTGCCATCATTCCCAGAGTCCCCGAGATGTCTCAGTCCATTCCAGGGAAACCTGTTTTCCCTGCACTGCCTCGACTTTCAAGCCGAGGATCGACTCACACCACGGTGGCACGTGGGACAGCCCTGTGGGAAAGCCTCGTGGGAAAGCCTCGTGGGAAAACCTCCAGGGAAAGCCACAGATCCCTTGATCCACGCGAAGGGAAGCGCGACACTGCTGCTACAGCTCGGGAGGAAAGCGCACGTGCATGCCCCACTCCGAGACGAGGACTGACTCCCCTGGGGAGACTGCAGAATTACCCCAAGATCCTTTTCAGCGCTGGAGAGGAATGCTCAGGTTCCGGCAAAGACTCCACACAAGGTCTTAGGCCCCGGCATCGACGGGAGAGGAATCCCAGAGAGTCCCCCAAGCAACTCGCTTGGGGACTGTCCTTTCCTGAGATCACCAGAGCGGGGTCCCTGTGGTCTCCGTCGTAAGTCGTGAGCACCTGCCGCCACTCGAGAAAATCCAGGAGGTTCTCCCCTCCAGGCGAGGTGAGGCCCATTTCCGCTGAGGCGTCTCGAGGCTAATCACACCTAACCTCTGGAACTTCCAAAGGGTCCTTCACACCCTTGCTGCAACTCAAGAATTTTCCCGACATACCCATCTCCACTCGAGAGGAAGCTCGAGAGTTCTGCCCACATCCAGAGGAGCCCCGTTTCCACCTCCTAGCTCAAGAGGAGGGATCCTTTCCCTGCGTTTTTCGGGAAAGAATTCCTGGCGATCCCGTCGCATCTCAAGAGGAGGCGCTCTCCACAGGAAAGGCGAGAGGAACTCCAAGGTCGTGCCACCATTCCCAGAGTCCCCCAGATGTCTCAGTCCATTCCAGGGAAACCTGTTATCCCTGCACTGCCTCGACCTTCAAGCCGAGGATCGACTCACACCACGGTGGCTCGTGGGACAGCCCTGTGGGAAAGCCTCGTGAGAAAGCCTCGTGGGGAAAGCCTCGAGGGAAAGCCACAGATCCCTTGATCCCACGCGAAGGGAAGCGTGACACTGCTGCTAAAGCTCGAGAGGAAAGCTGCACGTGCATGCCCCCACTTGAGACGAGGACTTACTCCCCTGGGGAGACTCCAGAAGTACCCCAAGATCGATGTCAGCACTGGAGTGGAATCCTCAAGTTCCGGCACCCACTCCACACAAGATCTTAGGCACCGGCATCGACGGGAGTGGAATCCCGAGAGGCCCCCAATCAACTCACATGGGGACTGGCCTTTCCTGAGGCCACCAGAGCGGGTCCCTGAGGTCCCCGTCGTAAGTCGAGAGCACCTGCCGCAACTCGACAAAATCCAGGTGGTTCTCCCCTCCAGGCGAGATGAGGCCCATTTCCGCTGAGGCGTCTGTAGGCTAATCACACCTAACCTCTGGAACTTCCAAAGGGTCCTTCACACCCTTGCTGCAACTCAAGAAGTTGCCCGACATACCCGTCTCCACTCGAGAGGAAGCACGAGAGTCCCGCCCACATCCAGAGGAGTCCCATGTCTGCCTCCTAGCTCGAGCGGAAGGATCCTTTCCCTGCGTGGTCGGGAAAGAATTCCCGGCGTTTCCGTCGCATCTTAAGAGGAGGCGCTCTCCACAGGAAAGGCGAGAGGAACTCCAGGGTCGTGCCACCATTCCCAGAGTCCCCCAGATGTCTCAGTCCATTCCAGGGAAACCTGTTTTCCCTGCACTGCCTCGACTTTCAAGCTGAGGATCAACTCACACCACGGTGGCACGTGGGACAGCCCTGTGGAAAACCCTCGTGGGAAAGCCTCGAGGGAAAGCCACATATCCGTTGATCCACGCGACGGGAAGCGCCACATTGCTGTTACAGCTCAGGAGGAAAGCGCACGTGCATGCCCCCACTTGAGACGAGGACTGACTCCCTTGTGGAGACTGCAGAAGTACCCCAAGATCCATGTCATCACTGAAGAAGAATGCTCAGGTTCTGGCACCGACTCCACACAAAGGTCTTAGGCCCCGGCATCGACTGGAGAGGAATCCCGAGAGGCCCCGAGCAGCTCGCAAGGGGACTAGCCATTCCTGAGGGAACCAGAGCGTGTCCCTGAGGTCCCGACGTAATTCGTGAGCACCAGCCGCAACTCGAGAAAATTCAGGAGGTTCTCCCCTAGAGGCGAGATGAGGCCCATTTCCGCTGAGGCGAATCGAGGCAAATCACACCTAATATCTGGAACTTCCAAAGGGTCCTTCACACCCTTGCTGCAACTCAAGAAGTTCCCCGACATACCCGTCTCCACTCGAGAGGAAGCACGAGAGTTCTGCCCACATCCAGAGGAGCCCAGTTTCCGCCTCCTAGCTCGAGAGGAGGGATCCTTTCCCCTTGGTGGGGAAAGAATTCCCGGCGTTCCCGTCGCATCTCAAGAGGAGGCGCTCTCCACAGGAAAGGCGAGAGGAACTCCAGGGTCGTGCCACCATTCCCAGAGTCCCCCAGATGTCTCAGTCCATTCCAGGGAAACCTGTTTTCCCTGCACTGCCTCGACCTTCAAGCCAAGGATCGACTCACACCACGGTGGCTCGTGGTACAGCCCTGTGGGAAAGCCTCGTGGGAAAGCCTCGTGGAAGGTCGAGGAAAGCCACAGATCCCTTGATCCAAGCGAAGGGAAGCGTGACACTGCTGCTAAGGCTCGAGAGGAAAGTCACGTGCATGCCCCCACTCGAGACGAGGACTGACTCCCCTGGGGAGACTCCAGAAGTACCCAAGATCCATGTCAGCACTGGAGAGGAAAGCTCACGTTCCGGCACCGAATCCACGCCAGGTCTTAGGCCCCTGCATCGACGGGAGAGGAATCCCGAGAGGCCCCCCGAGCAACTCGCATGGGGACTGGCCTTTCCAGAGGCCACCAGAGCAGGTCCCTGAGGTCCCCGTCAGAAGTCGAGAGCACCTGCCACAACTCGAGAAAATCCAGGAGGTTCTCCCCTCCAGGCGAGATGAGGCCCATTTCCGCTGAGGCGTCTCGAGGCTAACACCTAACCTCTGGGACTCCCAAAGGGTCCTTCACACCCTTGCTGCAACTCAACAAGTTCCCGACATACCCGTCTCCACTCGAGGGGAAGCACGAGAGTTCCCCCCACATCCAGAGGAGCCCCGTTTCCGCCTCCTAGCTCCAGAGGAGGGATCCTTTCCCTTCGTGGTCGGGAAAAATTCCGGCGTTCCGTCACATCTCAAGAGGAGGCGCTCTCCACAGGAAAGGCGAGAGGAACTCCAGGGTCGTGCCACCATTCCCAGAGTCCCCCAGATGTCTCAGTCCATTCCAGGGAAACCTGTTTTCCCTGCACTGCCTCGACTTTCAAGGCCGAGGATCG
>NW_017205842.1:0-18447 GCF_001704415.2 Capra hircus
TCGTGGGAAAGCCTCGAGGGAAAGCCACAGATCCCTTGATCCTCGCGAAGGGAAGCGTGAACTGCTGCTACAGCTCGGGAGGAAAGCGCACGTGCATGCCCCCACTCGAGACGAGGACTGACTCCCCTGGGGAGACTCCAGAAGTACCCCAAGATCCATGTCAGCACTGGAGAGAATCCTCAGGTTCCGGAACCGACTCCACACAAGGCCTTGGCCCCGGCATCGACGGGAGAGGAATCCCGAGACCCGTACAACTTGCATGGGGACTGGCCTTTCCTGAGGCCACCAGAGCGGGTCCCTGAGGGCCCGTCGTGGGTCGAGAGCACCTGCCGCAACTTGAGAAAATCCAGGAGGTTCTCCCTTCCAGGCGAGATGAGGACCATTTCCACTGAGGTGTCTCAAGGCTAATCACACCTAACCTCTGGACTTACAAAGGGTCCTTCACACCCTTGCTGCAACTCAAGAAGATCCCAAACATACCCGTCTCCACTCGAGAGGAAGCATGAGAGTCCCGCCCACATTCAGAGGAGCCCCGATTCCCCTCCTAGCTCGAGAGGAGGGATCCTTTCCCTGTTTGTTCGGGAAAGAATGCCCGGCATTCCCGTCGCAACTCAAGAGGAGGCGCTCAACACAGGAAAGGCGAGGGAACTCCAGGGTCGTGCCACCATTCCCAGAGTCCCCCAGATGTCTCAGTCCATTCCAGGGAAACCTGTTTTCCCTGCACTGCCTCCACTTTCAAGCCGAGGATCGACTCACACCACGGTGGCACGTGGGACAGCCCTGTGGGAAAGCCTCGTGGGAAAGCATCGCGGGAAAGCCTTGAGGGAAAGCCACAGATCCCTTGATCCTCGCGAAGGGAAGCGTGACACTGCTGCTACAGCTCGGGAGGAAAGCTCACTTGCATGCCCCCACTCAAGACGACGACTAACTCCCCTGGGGAGACTCCAGAAGTACCCCAAGATCCATGTCAGCACTGGAGAGGAATGCTCAGGTTCCGGCACCGACTCCACACAAGTTCTTAGGCACCGCATAGACGGGAGAGGAATCCTGAGAGGCCCCCGAGCAACTCGCATGGGGACTGGCCTTTCCTGAGGCCACTAGAGCGGGTCCCTGAGGTCCACGTCTTAAGTCGAGAGCACCTGCTGCAACTCGAGAAAATCCAGGAGGTTCTCCCCTTCAAGCGAGATGAGGCCCATTTTCGCTGAGGCGTCTCGAGGCTAATCACACCTAACCTCTGGAACTTCCAAAGGGTCCTTCACAACCTTGCTGCAACTCAAGAAGTTCCCCGACATACCCATCTCCACTCGAGAGGAAGCACGAGAGTCCCGGCCACATCCAGAGGAGCCCCGTTTCTGCCTCCTAGCTCGAGAGGAGGGATCCTTTCCCTGCGTGGTCGGGAAAGAATTCCCGGCATTCCCGTCGCATCTGAAGAGGAGGGCTCTCCACAGGAAAGGCGAGAGGAACTCCAAGGTCGTGCCACCATCCCCAGAGACAATCAGATGTCTCAGTCCCTTCCAGGGAAACCTATTTTCCCTGCACTGCCTCGACTTTCAAGCCGGGGATCGACTCACATGAAGGGGCACCTGGGACAGCCCTGTGGGAAAGCCTCGTGGGAAAGCCTCGAGGGAAAGCCACAGATCCCTTGATCCACGCGAAGGGAAGCGTGACACTTCTGCTACACTCGGGAGGAAAGCGCACGTGCATGCCCCCACTCGAGACGAGGACTGACTCCCAGGGGAGACTCCAGAAGTTTCCCAAGATCCATGTCAGCACTGGAGAGGAATCCTCAGGTTCCGGCACCGACTCCACACAAGGTCTTAATGGAATTCGGACTAGGTTGACCGGAGATGAGGGCAGAGGGGAGGGCTTCGCGGAAACACTAATTTCCCGGCATGGGGACTGGCCTTTCCTGTCCCTGAGTCGAGAGCACCTGCCGCAACTGAGAAAATCCAGGAGGTTCTCCCTTCCAGGCGAGATGAGGCCATTTCCACTGAGGTGTCTCGAGGCTAATCACACCTAACCTCTGGAACTTCCAAAGGGTCCTTCACACCCTTGCTGCAACTCAAGAAGATCCCAACATACCCGTCTCCACTCGAGAGGAAGCACGAGAGTCCCGCCACATTCAGAGGAGCCCCGTTTCCCCCTCCTAGCTCGAGAGGAGGGATCCTTTCCCTGTGTTCGGGAAAGAAATTCCCGTCGCATTGGGCTCTCTCAGGAAACGAACTCCAGGGTCGTGCCACCATTCCCAGAGTCCCCCAGATGTCTCAGTCCATTCCAGGGAAACCTGTTTTCCCTGCACTGCCTCGACTTTCAAGCCGAGGATCGACTCACACCACGGTGGCACGTGGGACAGCCCTGTGGGAAAGCCTCGTGGGAAAGCCTGGGAAAGCCTTGAGGGAAAGCCACAGATCCCTTGATCCACGCGAAGGGAAGCGTGACACTGCTGCTACAGCTCGGGAGGAAAGCGCACGTGCATGCCCCCACTCGAGACGAGGACTGACTTCCTGGGGAGACTCCAGAAGTACCCCAAGATCCATGTCAGCACTGGAGAGGAATGCTCAGGTTCCGGCACCACTCCACACAAGTCTTAGGCACCGGCATCGACGGGAGAGGAATCCTGAGAGGCCCCCGAGCAACTCGCATGGGGACTGGCCTTTCCTGAGGCCACCAGAGCGGGTCCCTGAGGTCCCGTCGTAAGTCGAGAGCACCTGCCGCAACTCGAGAAAATCCAGGAGGTTCTCCCCTCCAGGCGAGATGAGGCCCATTTCGCTGAGGCGTCTCGAGGCTAATCACACCTAAACCTCTGGAACTTCCAAAGGGTCCTTCACACCCTTGCTGCAACTCAAGAAGTTCCCCGACATACCCGTCTCCACTCGAGAGGAAGCACGAGAGTCCCGCCTACATCCAGAGGAGCCCCGTTTCCGCCTCCTAGCTCGAGAGGAGGATCCTTTCCCTGCGTGTTCGGGAAAAGAATTCCCGGCGTTCCCGTCGCATCTCAAGAGGAGGCGCTCTCCACAGGAAAGGCGAGAGGAACTCCAGGGTCGTGCCACCATTCCCAGAGTCCCCCAGATGTCTCAGTCCCTTCCAGGGAAACCTGTTTTCCCTGCACTGCCTCGACTTTCAAGCCGAGGATCGACTCACACGGTGGCACGTGGGACAGCCCTGTGGGAAAGCCTCGTGGGAAAGCCTCTCGAGGAAAGCCACAGATCCCTTGATCCACGCGAAGGGAAGCGTGACACTGCTGCTACAGGGAGGAAAGCCACGTGCATGCCCCCACTCGAGACGAGACTGACTCCCCTGGGGAGACTCCAGAAGTACCCAAGATCCATGTCAGCACTGGAGAGGAATCCTCAGGTTCCGGCACCACTCCACACAAGGTCTTAGTCCCCAGCATCGACGGGAGAGGAATCCCGAGAGGCCCCGAGCAACTCGCATGGGGACTGCCTTTCCTGAGGCCACCAGAGCGGGTCCCTGAGGTCCCACGTTAAGTCGAGAGCACCTGCCGCAACTCGAGAAAATCCAGGAGGTTCTCCCCTCCAGGCGAGATGAGGCCCATTTCCGCTGAGGCGTCTCGAGGCTAATCACATCTAATATCTGGAAATTCCAAAGGGTCCTTCACACCCTTGCTGCAACTCAAGAAGTTCCCCGACATACCCGTCTCCACTCGAGAGGAAGCACGAGAGTTCCACCCACATCCAGAGGAGCCCCGTTTCCGCCTCCTAGCTTGAGAGGAGGGATCCTTTCCCTGCGTGGTCGGGAAGAATTCCCGGCGTTCCCGTCGCATCTCAAGAGGAGGCGCTCTCCACAGGAAAGGCGAGAGGAACTCCAGGGTGTGCCACCATTCCCAGACCCCAGATGTCTCAGTCCATTCCAGGGAAACCTGTTTTCCCTGCACTGCCTCGACTTTCAAGCCGAGGATCGACTCACACCACGGTTGCACGTGGGACAGCCCTGTGGGAAAGGAAAGCCTCGTGGGAAAGCCTCCTTGGAAAGCCACTGATCCCTTGATCCACGCGAAGGGAAGCGTGACACTGCTGCTACAGCTCGGGAGGAAAGCGCACGTGCATGCCCCCACTCAAGACGAGGACTGACTCCCCTGGGGAGACTCCAGAAGTACCCCAAGATCCATGTCAGCACTGGAGAGGAATCCTCAGGTTCCGGCACTGACTCCACACAAGGTCTTACCCCAGCATCGACGGGAGAGGAATCCGAGAGGCCCCGAGCAACTCGCATGGGAACTGGCCTTTTCCTGAGGCCTCCAGAGCGGGTCCCAGGGGTCCCCGTCGTAAGTCGAGAGCACCTGCCGCAACTCGAGAAAATCCAAGAGGTTCTCCCCTCCAGGCGAGATGAGGCCCATTTCCGCTGAGGCGTCTCGAGGCTATTCACACCTAACCTCTGGAACTTCCAAAGGGTCCTTCACACCCTTGCTGCAACTCAAGAAGTTCCCGACATATCCGTCTCCACTCGAGAGGAAGCACGAGAATCCCGCACATCCAGAGGACCCCGTTTCCGCCTCCTGCTCGAGAGGAGGGATCCTTTCCCTGCGTGGTCGGGAAGAATTCCCGGCATTCCCGTCGCATCTCAAGAGGAGGCACTCTCCACAGGAAAGGCGAGAGAACTCCAGGGTCGTGCCACCATTCCCAGAGTCCCCCAGATGTCTCAGTCCATTCCAGGGAAACCTGTTTTCCCTCCACTGCCTCGACTTTCAAGCCGAGGATCGACTAACACCACGGTGGCACGTGGGACAGCCCTGTGGGAAAGCCTCTGGGAAGCCTCGTGGAAAGCTCGAGGGAAAGCCACAGATCCTTGATCCACGCGAAGGAAGCGTGACACTGCTGCTACAGCTGGCGGAAAGCGCACGTGCATGCCCCCACTCGAGACGAGGACTGACTCCCCTGGGGAGACTCCAGAAGTACCCCAAGATCCATGTCAGCACTGGAGAGGAATCCTCAGGTTCCGGCACCGACTCCACACAAGGTCTTAGGCCCGGCATCGACGGAGAGGAATCCCGAGAGGCCCGAGCAACTCGCATGGGAATGGCCTTCCTGAGGCCACCAGAGCGGGTCCCTGAGGTCCCCGTCGTAAGTCCAGAGCACTGCACAACTCGAGAAAATCCAGGAGGTTCTCCCTCCAGGCGAGATGAGGCCCATTTCCGCTGAGGGTCTCGAGGCTAATCACACCTAACCTCGGAACTTCCAAAGGTCCTTCACACCCTTGCTGCAACTCAAGAAGTTCCCGACATACCCGTCTCCACTCGAGAGAAGACGAGAGTCCCGCCCACATCCAGAGGAGCCCCGTTTCCGCCTCCTAGCTCGAGAGGGGGATCCTTTCCTGTGTGGTCGGGAAAGAATTCCCGGTGTTCCCGTCGCATCTCAAGAGGAGGCGTCTCCACAGGAAAGGCCGAGAGGAACTCAGGGTCGTGCCACCATTCCCAGAGTCCCAGATGTCTCAGTCCATCCGGGAACCTGTTTTCCCTGCACTGCCTCGACTTTCAAGCGAGAATCGACCACACAACGGTGGCACTGGGACAGCCCTGTGGGAAAGCCTGTTTGGAAAACTTGGTGGGAATGCCAAAGGAAAGCCACAGATCCCTTGATCGTCGGGCCGGGAAGACTGACACTGGTTCTAGAGCTCGGGAGGAAAGCGCACGTGAATGCCCCACTCGAGATGAGGACTGAATCGCAGGGACTCCAGAAGTACCCCAGGATCCATGTCAGGCCTGGAGAGAAATCCTCACGTTCCGGCCCCAACTCAGACAAGGTCTTAGGTTCCGGCATCTACGGTAGAGGAATCCAGGGAGGTCCCTAGCAACTCGCATGGGGACCTGCCTTTCCTGAGGCACCAGAGCGGGTCCCTGAGGTCCCCGTCGTAAGTCGAGAGCACCTGCCGCAAGTCGAGAAATCCTGGAGGTTCTCCCCTCCAGGCGAACAGAGGCGAATTATTGCTGAAGCATCTCGAGGCCAATCACACCTACCCCTGAACCGTCCAAAGGTTCCTTCACACCCTTGCTGCAACTCAAGAAGTTCCCCGATATACCCGTATGCACTCGAGAGGAAGCAGAAGGGTCCGCCTGCGGGGTCCAGCCCCGGTGGATCCAGGGAATTCGAAGGGTGGACGGCGTTGGCGTGGAAAGACTTGTTTATTTATTAATGTAAGATTAGATAGGAAACTATAGTGTAGTAAGAAGATTAAGTGGAGGAAGAGGGCTGAATAGCTTGGTTTACGCGGAAGGCCAATAAAATTCCAGACAAGGATTTTGCACCATCTACGCTGGGCCACCGGCGCCCGCTTGAATATCTAAGGGTGCCTCGCCTTAAGCTCCCTTTCGCGCGGGTCTTAACAGCCGGGCAAGTAAGTAGACCTGGCGAGCCTCCGCGCCCCAGATGGAGATTCAGCCTGAAGTTAAAGTAAAGAGCAGAGAGAGGAGGGAGAGAAGAGGAGAGAGAGAGACATGGGGGGAGCCAGAGTCCCAAGAAACCAGGCGAGAGACTAGTTCGAGAAACTGGTCCGAGAAACTGGTCCCCGGCCCCTGGCCCCCGTCCTTTATTGTTCAGAAGGCCTTTTATACTTTTGTAAAACACGGAGATCAATGGGTAACACAGAATTATGTAGCGTTCGCAGCCCAGACTCTTTCTATACATCATTTTGATACAAAAGGTCTCAGGTGATTTACATTATCTTCTGGCCAAGAAGCTTGTTAACACTTTTTATCTCTCTTCCTTAATGAATGTTGATTTTGTTTCCCCTGAAGTGTTTTCTTTAATTTGCATCTCCTTAAAGCATTAAAGTTACATCTCTATAGAACAAAGGTGCAGTGGGTTATAACAAAGAAGGTACTTAACTCGAAGATCTAATGTTGCTAATACCAGGTCTACTACTTGTTTTTCTATATACCAACTATATCTAAAAATAAAGGATATGAAAATTTGGCAGCAAGCATTGACCCAAAAAATGAAACCTTTAATCAGTCCTATTCTAAAGATTTTGACTCCTCGGAAGCTCCTACATTCCTAGGATGTTTTAAGCTTCCTGTGCCTCCTGCGGTCAGGAGGCCTCAAACAATCACATGCGCAGCTGTACGAGTCCTGCAGGCAGGCTAGAAAGCCATCAGAGGGTTTTTGGATTGAAACACTCTTTCAAATGCAGAAGACTAAAGCCCTGAATTGACTTTTTCCAGAAAATGTCAGAAGAGTGGAAAAGCAGAGCACAAAAGCCGGCAGATTTTTGTTGGGGTACATGCTTAGGAATTTCCAGAGGGGTCCTGAAGTTCTGAGCACGCCTTGCGTATGTCAGCTTCCTTCCTCATGACCTTGTCATGGGCGGATTCCTCACACTGGCTCCCGCATTCTCACCTTTTTAATTTTAAATAATTAATTATTTATGTTTAAAATCAGGTGCAGTTCGGTCTCGAGATTCGAATGCTCTGCCGAAGAATCTAGACAATACAGGGAAGTATGATTATGAGGAGCAAGATTATAAACAGTAGACAGAACAGTCTTCAGAAATGAAGTTAGAGAAAGTGTGGGAAAAGTCATTGGCTTCTCCTGCGGTGTAAAATCTAATCGGGAGTGTTCCAAGGTCTGAATCTGGTAATGCAGTTTCCCTAAGTCTAAACTAATATCTGAGCTGTTCCAAAACACAGAAAACTTGATTTTTTAACATATTGGGCATTTACACTTGTTTGAGTCAATGATTGCTGCCATACAGTTGTTGTAACACAGGAAGAACATAATTATCATATCAATAAGTTGTTACAGTTACAGGACATCTTTAAACCACAAAAGAGCAGACATTACTTTGAGGAGTTAAACAAGATGAAAACATCCATGGTTCACAAGTCGCTACATTAGGTACGTTAAGTTTTCTGGAATCATTGGTGAAAAGAAGAACATAAGGAGAGGATAGACAAGCCAAAATAGAGTAAATAGAGTCATTTTTCGGTTGGAGTTTGCGCTGCAGCAGCTGTTAGTCCCGCCGGGATCTTGATGTTTTTTTTTTTTTTTGCCTCTTCTGCCATCGCGTGCGGCGGCCAAGCTACACGAAAATATGAGCAAATAGTATACAGTTCCCATACATCTCTTTTTCTCATCAAGTCTCTATCCCATAGTTTCTCAGATGGACGCTGGCGGAGCACTGGGTCCGTCAGTCAGTAAGGCTGGCCCCGCCCGCAGCTTTTGGTGCGCGGCTGTTTCCCGCGGCGGTGGAGGCAGAGAAGTTCCCTTTTTCTTTTGTGGCGAATCAGTCTGTCCGGGATCCAAATTGACGAATCTGCACCCTGTGGAAAAATATAAACACTTCCTCGACCCGCAGTAAATTCTGGGTCGGTATCTTTTTGTTATCTGGAGGAGATCTTTTTGCTTTACCAATGGCTTTTTATTTTACTGTTCCAAATGAATCAGCATTCAACTTATTACAAAGAGAACATGTTGTAAAATCTGATGGGGGAAAACTATACTTAATTTCTCCTTTTTTAATTTTTGAATTAACAAAGCATGTGAGGGTAAATGATGCAAAGTCTGATCTGATCACAAGAATTTCCTTATAGCAATCTGCCAATCATCAAACATTTGAAAAGCATCAAGTTGTTCTCTGTTATATGGAATTACAATTTTTTGATGGCTCTTTACTAAACAATGTAATAAATCAGTATACTTGAATTAATCTTTTTAATTAATATGTCAGTAATTTTTCCTTAGGCAGAGGCCATTGTTCCACCAAGTTGGGATAAGATAAAACTATTTTTTGGGGGTCATTGGTAGATGGAACCAATGGGCCTTCTTGTCACAAGCCATCCTGTAGGTATACATTTTGTGGCAAGAATAATTTAATCTCCTCTTTTGGCAATATTAATCTTAATTACTGATCATTTAAAGCCTCATTCACTTTAACAAAAGCCAACTCTGTCTCACTAGTCAACCTTTTTTTTTAGAACTGGGATTAGGATTGTTTTTTTTTTTTTTTAGCAATCAAACAAAAGGCTTTAAATCTACAGAAGTCAGTTTTAAATGTGGGCATATCCAATTAATATCACCTAATAATTTTTGGAAATCATTTAAAGTTAGTAAACAATCTGCTCAGCAGCTTTAAAAAGGACATTGTCAATTTTAAAACTTTTGGCAGACCTAAATATAAGAAGAAAAGAGGTGTTACACAATATCTTTATAAGCTTTTTTAATGATCTTTTTATAACCCAAATCTGGTCTATAGCCTTTTAGATGACAAGTAACCATTTAATCCTTTGCTTGAATACTTCCAGCAACGGGGAGCTCACTATTCACCAAGGTTTTAAACTCTCTCACCTCTTACTCTATAGCATTTTTATCCTGCATACCACCTTTTCTAATCCCACCAACTCCTTTTCAGTAATATATGTTGGCCAGGAGCTGCGCTAGTCTTCTCAGCAATGTAAGAAACATCTTGTCTATTGTCTAACAGCCATGACATTTTATATCTTTGAATTAAAAAAATCTTTTAAAGGCCTAGAAGCTGCAATTTTTTGCACCCAAAAAGCTAGATCTAGATCCTCTGGGGCTTTTTTTGTCTGGTTTTTCTGTTTGGTAATAAGGTAAAAGCAAAAGCTGTGCTATTTTTTTTTATTATTATTAATTGCACAGTTTTAGCAGGTGGCGAGATCAAAACTTCAATTTTTTCAGTATAATCAGAATTTACTACACAAGACACTACCGAAAATTTCTTGAAAAGAAAGCAAGCTATGCCCAGCACAAGTCTTACAATGTCCTCAGGCAGGGGACTAGCCACTGGAATCTGAGTCAGGAGTTATTATTATTAAGGTGGTGGAACTGAGGTCCAGGCCTGAGCTACCTGGGGTTGTTTGGTACGGCTTGTTATCTCTGTTTAGCAGGACATTTTGGCAAAAAATGTTCTATTGGCCTCAAGAGAAACACCTTGCATTTGTAAAGTCCTTTTTATTACGAATATTTTTTTTTGTTTGTTTTTCTTCCTTTTTTTTTTTTTTGGATGAGGCCCCTCCTGAGGGGATTTTATGCAAGGAGCAAGCTGTTTTAAAAGCTCTTTTGCTCAAAAATATTGTCACTATCGTTTTCAAACTTAAGCAATGTTCTGGGAGGCTTTGGATATAAAGTGGGGAGTTCTTAAGCCCTGGGAGGCGCAAGCAGAGGTTGCAGTGGTCGCCTTAAATAAGATAACTTTTTTAAAGGTTTGGTTTGTGTAGAGGGGGAGGGGGCTCTCCAGGGCGCTCGGCCGCTGCGTCCTGTAAGCACCCTCCTTCCTCGGGAGGAAGAGTAGTCTCTCTCCTTTTGTTTGCCAATGGCAGAAAATACGATCTGCATAGAAGGTGGAGACCCACTACCATTTACCGCTATAGCCTCTCCCATTAGGCTATCTAACAGCCTCATGACAGGGGTCCAGAACATTTGTAATCATATTTTACAGAGCAAAAGCATTTACAGGCCCATGCAAAAGTATAGTAAGTTTTTAGCTGTTTTGTTAGCTTCACCAAGTATCTAAATCCCTTTTTTGGAAACCAAGGACATTGCTCTCGTAACAGTAGTCTTTTAATCTTTAATTTGTCTTTTTTGTTTAACAGTTACAAAATTACTTGTATAAAGAGGGTGTCATTGTTTTGAGTCATTGTTACCCATGTCAGAAAATTAAGAGTTATAGAAAAGTCTGCCTTGACAAAAAGGTTTTACCTTAGCCAAGGGGGGTTTTGTTTTAAACCCTAAGATAGCAGGTTTCTTTTCAACCTCTAGAGCACCAGGTTTCTCTTAAACCCTTGAACACTTTCCCACTCCTCCTCACCCTGTCTATCCTACAGGGGGGTCCGCTGGCACCCTGAGTGGGGTCCTAGCCGTCCCGAACACTCAACATTGGTGGGAGTACCCGAAAGTACTCCGGGGGGAGTGATTAAGTCACTCCGGGGGGAGCCAACAGAGAGTGCTCCGGGGGGAGCAACAGAGAGTGCTCCGGGGGGAGCTTTGCTCCGAGGAAACCTACCTTCGAATAGCCTGTTTCCGGGCGCCACTTGCCGGGGTCCAGCCCCGGTGGATCCAGGGAATTCGAAGGGTGGACGGCGTTGGCGTGGAAAGACTTGTTTATTTATTAATGTAAGATTAGATTAGGAAACTATAGTGTAGTAAGAAGATTAAGTGGAGGAAGAGGGCTGAATAGCTTGGTTTACGCGGAAGGCCAATAAAATTCCAGACAAGGAATTTGCACCATCTACGCTGGGCCACCGGCGCCCGCTTGAATATCTAAGGGTGCCTCGCCTTAAGCTCCCTTTCGCGCGGGTCTTAACAGCCGGGGCAAGTAAGTAGACCTGGCGAGCCTCCGCGCCCCAGATGGAGATTCAGCCTGAAGTTAAAGTAAAGAGCAGAGAGAGGGAAGGGGAGAGAAGAGGAGAGAGAGAGACATGGGGGAGCCAGAGTCCAAGAAACCAGGCCGAGAGACTAGTTCGAGAAACTGGTCCGAGAAACTGGTCCCCGGCCCCTGGCCCCGTCCTTTATTGTTCAGAAGGCCTTTTATACTTTTGATAAAACACGGAGATCAATGGGTAACACAGAATTATGTAGCGTTCGCAGCCCAGACTCTTTCTATACATCATTTTGTATACAAAAGGTCTCAGGTGATTTACATTATCTTCTGGCCAAGAAGCTTGTTAACACTTTTTATCTCTCTTCCTTAATGAATGTTGATTTTGTTTCCCCTGAAGTGATTTTCTTTAATTTGCATCTCCTTAAAGCATTAAAGTTACATCTCTATAGAACAAAGGTGCAGTGGGATATAACAAAGAAGGTACTTAACTCGAAGATCTAATGTTGCTAATACCAGGTCTACTACTTGTTTTTCTATATACCAACTATATCTAAAAATAAAGGATATGAAAATTTGGCAGCAAGCATTGACCCAAAAATGAAACCTTTAATCAGTCCTATTCTAAAGATTTTGACTCCTCGGAAGCTCCTACATTCCTAGGATGTTTTAAGCTTCCTGTGCCTCCTGCGGTCAGGAGGCCTCAAACAATCACATGCGCAGCTGTACGAGTCCTGCAGGCAGGCTAGAAAGCCATCAGAGGGTTTTTGGATTGAAACACTCTTTCAAATGCAGAAGACTAAAGCCCTGAATTGACTTTTTCCAGAAAATGTCAGAAGAGTGGAAAAGCAGAGCACAAAAGCCGGCAGATTTTTGCTGGGTACATGCTTACGAATTTCCAGAGGGGTCCCTGAAGTCTGAGCACGCCTTGCGTATGTCAGCTTCCTTCCTCATGACCTTGTCATGGCGGGATTCCTCACACTGGCTCCCGGCACCCGCCCACATCCAAAGGAGCCCCGTTTCCGCCTCTTTGCTCGAGATGAGGGATCCTTTCCCTACTTGGTCGAAAAAGAATTCCCGAGGTTCCCGTCGCATCTCAAGAGGAGGCCCTCTCCACAGGAAAGGGGATAGGTACTCCAGGTCAGGCCACCATTCCAAGAGTCCCCCAGATGTCTCAGTCCATTTCAGAGGAACCTGTTTTTCCCCAAAACTGCCTCGACTTTCACGCCGAAGATCGACTCAAACCACAGTGGCACGTGGGACAGCCCTGTGGTAAAGCCTCGTAGGAAAGCTCGTGGGAAAGCCTTGAGGGAAAGCCTCGAGGGAAAGCCACAGATCCCTTGATCCACGCGATGGGAAGCGTTACACTGCTTCCACAGCTCGGGAGGAAAGCGCACGTGCATGCCTCCACTCGAGACGAGGACTGACTCCCCTGGGGAGACTCCAGAAGTACCCCAAGATCCATGTCAGCACTGGAGAATAATTCTCAGTTTACGGCCCCGACTTCACAAAAGGTCTTAGCCCCAGCATTGAAGGGAGAGGAATCCTGGAGAGGCCAATAAGCAACTCGCACGGAGAGTGCCCTTTCCTGAGGCCACCAGATAGGGTCCCTGTGGTCCCCGTCGTAAATCGAGAGCACCTACCGCAACTCGAGAAAATCCTGGAGATTCTCCCCTCCAGGCTAGATGAGGCCCATTTCCGCTGAGGCGACTCGAGGCTAATCACATCTAACCTTTGGAACTTCCATAGGGTCCTTCACACCCTTGCTGCAACTCAAGAAGTTCCCCGACATACCCTTGTTCACTCAAGAGGAAGCCGCGAGCGTCCCTTGCACATCCAGAGAAGGCCCTTTTCCACCTTGTAGCTCGAGATGAGGGATCCTTTCCCTGCGTGGTCGGGAAAGAATTCCTGGCATTCCCGTCGCATCCAAGAGGAAGCGCTCTCCACAGGAAAGGCGAGAGGAACTCCAGGGTCGTGCCACCATTCCAAGAGTCCCCCAGAGGACTGAGTCCATTCCAAAGGAAACTCTTTTACCTGCACTGCCTTGACTGTCACGTTGAGGATCGACTCACACCACCGGGTGGCACGTGGGACAGCCCTGTGTGTTAGCCTCGTTGGGAAAGCCTCATGTGAAATCCTACAGGGAAAGCCACACATCCCTTGATCCACCCGTCGGGTAGCATGACACTGCTGCCACCGTTAGGGAGGAAAGCCCACGTGCATTTCCCCACTCGAGACGAGGACTGACTCCCCTGGGGAGAGTCCAGAAGTACCCAAAAATCCACATCAGCACTGGAGAGGACATCCGCAGTTTCCGGTGCCAACTCAACACAAGGTCTTTGACTCGGGAAATGCAAGCAGTTAAAAGATCTTCTCCTTTGAGCCTCGGAGGGGGATCGGGGCTTCTCTGGGATGTGGGCGGGACCCTCGTGCTTCCTTTGAGTGTAGACGGGTATGTCGGGAAAAGCTCTTAGAGTTGCCAGCAAGTGTGTGAAGGAACCATTGGAAGTTCCAGAGGTTAGGTGTGCTTAGCCTCTAGATGCGTCAGTGGAAAATAGGCCTCATTTTGCCTGTAGGGGAGAACCTCCCTGGATTTTCTCGAGTTACGGCAGGTGCTCTCGAATTACGACGGGGACCTCAGGGAACCTGTCTCGTGGCCTCAGGAAAGGCCAGTCCCCATGCAGTTGCCAGGGGGACTCTCGGGATTCCTCTTGGGTCGATGCCGGGGCCTAAGACCTTGTGTGGAGTCGAGGCCGGATCCTGAGGATTCCTCTCCAGTGCTGACATGGTTCTTGGGGTACTTCTAGAGTCTCCCCAGGGAAGTCAGTCCTCGTCTCGAGGTGTGGGCATGCACGTGCCGCTTTCCTCCCGAGCTGTAGCAGCAGTGTCACGCTTCCTAACGCGTGGTCAAGGGATCTGTAGCTTTCACTCAAGTCTTTCCTTCAAGGCTTTCCCAAGAGTCTTTCCCACAGGGCTGTCCCACCTGCCACCATGGTGTGAGTCGATCCTCGGCTTGAAAGTCGAGGCAGTGCAGGGAAAACAGGTTCCTCTGGAATGGACTGTGACATCTGGGGGACTCTTGGATGGTGGTACGACCCTGGAGTTCCGCTCGCCTTTCCTGTGGAGAGCGCCTCCTCTTGAGATGGGACGGGAACACCTGGGAATTCTTTCCCGACCAAGCAGGGAAAGGATCCGTCATCTCGAGGTCCGAGGCAGAAACGGGGCTCCTCTGGATGTGGGCGGGACCCTCGTGCTTCCTCTGGAGTGGAGACGGTATGTCGGGGAACTTCTTGAGTTTCAGCAAGGTTGTGAAGGAACCTTTGAATTTCCAGAGTTTAGGTGTGATTAGCCTCGAGTGCCTCAGCGGAAATTGGCCTCACCTTGCCTGGAGGGGAGAACCTCCTGGATTTTCTCGAATTGTGAGCAGGTGTTCTCAACGTACGCTGGGACCTCAGGGACCCGCTCTGGTGGCGTCAGGAAAGGCCAGTTCCCATCCGAGTGGCTACGGGGCCTCTCAGGATTCCTCTCCCGTCGATGGTGGGGCCTAAGACCTTGTGTGAAGTCGAGGCCGGTACCTGAGGATTCCTCTCCCGTGGTGACATGGTTCTTGGGGTACTTCTTGAGTCTCCCCAGGGGTGTCAGTCCTCTTCTCAGCGGGATCATGCAAGAACGCTTACCTCCTGAGCTGCAGTAGCAGTGTCACGCTGCCCGTCGCGTGGATCAAGAGATCTATGTCTTTTCCCTCGAGGTATTTCTCACGGGGCTTTCCCTCGAGGCTTTCCCACGAGGCTTTCCCACATCGCTGTCCCACGTGCCACCATGGTGCCAGGTCGATCCTCGGCGTGAAATCAAGGCAGTGCAGGGAAAACAGGTTCCTCTGGAATGGGACTGAGACATCTGGGGGACTCTTGGAATTGTGGCACGACCCTGGAGTTCCTCTCGCCTTTCCTGTGGAGAGCGCTCTTCTTTGAGATGCGGTGGGGAACGCCGGGAATACTTTCCCGACCAAGCAGGGAAAGTCCCGTGGTCCAGCCCCGGTGGATCCAGCGTGATTCGAAGGTGGGGACGTAGTCGTCATTCTTTGGAAATATACATATTTAATCCCAGATATAAAGAGATTAGAAATGGATTGTGTAGTAGGAAGATTATTGGAGAAAAAGAGGCTGAATAACTTGGATTACGTGGAATAGCATCCATCCTCCAGTAGAGAATTCAGCCAGAAAAACGGGAGCAAAAAAGAAGCGACATGGGGGAATCAGTCTTTCCGGAAACTGATCTGATTTCTTTATTTTTTGGTTTTGCTTGTATACCTCTTGTTACACATAGGGATGAATACAGAGTCACGCAGGAGTCGGCATCCTGACCTTTATCAAAATCAGGTGCTTCACATAAATGTATAAAAAAAAGGTCTTAGGGATCTTACATCATCTTCTGGCCATGAATGAGACCTGCTGACATTTATGATCCTTTCTTTCTGATAACCAAATAAACTTATTTCTTCCAAGGGTGTTTTTTCTTAAACCAGGCACCACCCTCCAAATAAAGTTACATTCCTATAGGGTGAGGTGTAGTGAGTTACAATCAAGAAAGGAATTTATTTAACCAAGGTTAACATGATTAGTCTTAAAGGTGAATTCTTATTTCTCCTATATGCTTAAAGGTTAATACTTATTCTCCTATATACTAGTTATATTCATTATAAGGGTAGGGAACATGGAGATTTATCAGCAAACATCAGCCTAACAAATTAAATCCTTTCATCAATTCTCCCCTTAAGATCTATTTAGTCTTAAGATATGATAAAGTTACATTCTTACATAGAAAGGACACAGTGATATATAACAAAGTACAGTGATCTATTACAAAAGTGAAAATCCATTAACTCAAAAAGTCTAGTATTGCTAACATCAAAAACTGCTATATTTCCTTTGCTATATTCCAAATACATTGATTAATATATTCCAAGTGCCTAAGGATATGGAGGCCTGGTGGCAATCATTGACTCAACAAGAAGAAAAAGTCCTATGCTAATTAAGACTCTCAAAATACTCCAAAACTCTCTGTGCTGTTTACAGTTGAGAGGCAGTAAACAATCTTGTGCCTAGTGGCAGCAGTATGGATAATCCTGTCACACAAGCTGGTCTGTCAGCAGAGAGGTTTGACCTAAAATATCCTTGTCCCACCCAGAGCAGGGAATTAGCAGCAATTTTTGACACAACAAATGAAGAACCCTTCACCAATATAATTCCTAACCAACTATACTAATAATTTCTAACTCCCCAAAATAATTTGCCTTTAGTAAGTCTAAAACATCTCATGCCTCTCAGGTTGGGAGGCTGTAAACAATCACATGTGGCCGGACAAACCTATAAAGGTGGGCTAGATAACCTTCAGAGGAGTCGGCAAGCTGAAACACTCTTGTCATGCCCAAGAATATTTATTGCCTTGAAGCTGCACGTTTACTTCTTCTCCGAGAGAAAACAGTTATGGGGAGAGCCCCCGTAAAGTCAGAAGTGTAGGTGAGAGCATAAAACAGACTCTGGTTTTGGGGTTCGATGCTCGGGAACAGGGGTTACCTGAGGCTTGATCACGCCTTTGCGCATGCCAAGCCTCCTTCCTCATGACCTTTGCCATAGGCGGAATTCCTCACGCTGGTCCCCGGAAGGAAAGGATCCCTCATCTCGAGCGACGAGGCGGAAACGCGCCTCCTGTGGATGTAGGGGGACCATCTTGCTTATTTCTCGAGTGGAGACGGGGTATGTCGGGAACTTCTTGAGTTGCAGCAAGGGTGTAAAGTACCTTTTGGAAGTTCCAGAGGTTAGGTGTGATTAGCCTCGAGACACCTCAGTGGAAATGGGCCTCATCTCGCCTGGAGGGAGAACCTCCTGGATTTTCTCGAGTTGCGGCAGGTGCTCTCGACTTACGACGGGGACCTCAGGGCCAGCTCTGGTGGCCTCAGGAAAGGCCAGTCCCCATTCAAGTTTCTAGGGGCCTCTCAGGATTCCTCTCCTGTCGATGCCGGGGCCTAAGACCTTGTGTGAAGTCGGGCTGGAACCTGAAGATTCCTCTCCAGTGCTGACATGGATCTTGTGGTACTTCTGGATCTCCCCAGGGGAGTCAGTCCTCGTCTCGAGTGGGGCATGCACGTGCGCTTTCCTCCTGAGCGGTAGCAGCAGTGTCACGCTTCCCGTCGCGTGGATCAAGGGATCTGTGCTTTCCCTCTAGGCTTTCCCATGAGGCTTTCCACAGGGCTGTCCCACATGCCACCTTGGTGTGAGACGATCCTCGGCGTGAAAGTCATGGCAGTGCAGGAAAACAGGTTCCTCTGGAATGGACTGAGACATCTGGGGAACTCTTGGAATGGTGGCACGACCTGGAGTTCCTCTGGCCTTTCTGTGGAGAGCACTTCCTCTTGAGATGCGACGGGAACGCAGGAATTCTTTCCGACCACGCAGGAAAGGATCCCTCCTCTCTAGATCGAGGCGAAACGGGCTCCTCTGGATGTGGGTGGGACCTCGTGCTTCATCTCGAGTGAGACGGGTATGTTGGTGATCTTCTGACTTGCCGCAGGGTGTCAAAGACCCTTTGGAAGTTCCAGAGGTTAGGTGTGATTAGCCTCGAGATGCCTCAGGGAAATGGGCCTCATCTCGCCTGGAGGGAAACTCCTGGATTATCTTGAGTTGGAGCAGGTGCTCTCGTCTTAGCATGGGGACCTCAGGGACCCGCTCCTGTGGCTCAGAAAAGGCCAGTGCCCATGGGAGTTGCTAGGGGGCCTCTCAGGATTCCTCTCACGTCGATGCCGGGCCTAAGACTTGTGTGGAAGCCCGAGCGGAGGCGGCGCGGAGCGTTTCGGTTCTCAGTGCCTGGGACCGTGTTGGTGTGAGGCTGCGGCGGAGCCTCTACACTGAAGGTGCGAGAGGTTGGCAGCTTCGATTGAAGCACATCGAGCGGCGACAGCAGTGAAAGTCATGAGCGACAGCGGCGAGGAGAACTACGGCGAGGGGGAATCCCGTTCTGCTTCCAGAAGCGGAAGTGCTCATGGATCTGGGAAATCTGCAAGTCATACCCCTGCAAGGTCTCGCTCCAAGGAAGATTCCAGGCGTTCCAGATCAAAGTAGGAAGAGTTCTCGGAGGCATTATACAAGTCACGATCTC
>NW_017205843.1:0-5116 GCF_001704415.2 Capra hircus
CCTCGCTTGAAAGTTCGAGGCAGTGCAGGGAAAACAGGTTTCCTGGAATGGACTGAGACATCTGGGGGACTCTGGGAATGGTGGCACAACCAAGGAGTTCCTCTCGGTGGAGAGCGCGTTCTTGAGTCGCGACGGGAATCCTCTTGACGACGGGAAATTTTTTCCACCGATATGCAGGGAAAGGATGCCGCTCCTCTCGAGCTGGAGGGGGAAACCGGACTCCTCTGGATGTGGGTGGGACTCTCGTGCTTCCTCTCGACGTTTGGAGACGGGTAAGTCGGGGACTTCTTGAGTGGCTGCAAGGGTGTGAAGACCCTTTGGAAGTTTCCAGAAGTTAGGTGTGATTAGCCTCGAGACGCCTCAGCGAAAATGGGCCTCACCTCGCCTGGAGTGGAGAACCTCCTGGATTTTCTTGAGTTGCGGCAGGTGCTCTCGACTTAGGACAGGGTCCTCAGGGACCCGCTCTGGAGGCCTCAGGAAAGGCCAGTCCCCACGCGAGTTGCTCGGAGGCCTCTCGGGATTCCTCTCCCGTCGATGCCGGGGCCTAAGACCTTGTGTGGAGTTGGTGCCAGAACCTGAGGATTCCTCTCCAGTGCTGACATGGATCTTGGGGTACCTCTGCAGTCTCCACAGGGGAGTCAGTCCTCGTCTCGAGTGGGGGCATGCACGTGCGATTTCCTCCCAAGCTGTAGCAGCAGTGTCACGCTTTCCTTCGCGTGGATCAAGGGATCTGTGGCTTTCCGTCGAGCTTTCCCACGAGGCTTTCCCTCAGGGCTGTACTGCAGGGCTGTCCCACGTGCCACCGTGGTGTGTGTCGATCCTCGGCTTGAAAGTCGAGGCAGTGCAGGGAAAACAGGTTTCCCTGGAATGGACTGAGACATCTGGGGGACTCTGGGAATGGTGGCACGACCCTGAAGTTCCTCTCGCCTTTCCTTTGGAGAGCGCCTCCTCTTGAGATGCGACGGGAACACCGGGAATTCTTTCCCGACCACGAAGGGAAAGGATCCCTCCTCTCGAGCTAGGCGGAAACGGGGCTCCTCTGGATGTGGGCGGACTCTCGAGCTTCCTCTCGAGTGGAGACGGGTATATCGGGGAACTTCTTGAGTTGCAGCAAGGGTTGAAGGACCCTTTGGAAGTTCCAGAGGTTAGGTGTGATTAGCCTCGAGACGCCTCAGCGGAAATGGGCGTCATCTCGCCTGGAGGGGAGAACCTCCTGGAATTTCTCAGTTGCGGCAGGTGCTCTCGACTTACGTCGGGGACCTCAGGGACCCGCTCTGGTGGCCTCAGGAAAGGCCAGTCCACATGCGAGTTGCTCGGGGGCCTCTCGGGATTCCTCTCCCGTCGATGCCGGGCCTAAGACCTTGTGTGAAGTCGGTGCCGGAACCTGAGGATTCCTCTCCAGTGCTGACATGGATCTTGGGGTACTTCTGGAGTCTCCCCAGGGGAGTCAGTCCTCGTCTCGAGTGGGGCATGCACGTGCTCTTTCCTCCCGAGCTGTAGCAGCAGTGTCGCGCTTCCCTTCGCGTGGATCAAGGGATCTGTGGCATTCCCTCGAGGCATTCCACGAGGCTTCCCACGAGGCTTTCCCACAGGGCTGTCCCACGTACCACCGTGGTGTGAGTCGATCCTCGGCTTGAAAGTCGAGGCAGTGCAGGGTAAAAAGGTTTCCCTGGAATGGACTGAGATATCTGGGTACTCGGGGAATGGTTGCACGACCCTGGAGTTCGTCTCGCCTTTCCTGTGGAGAGCGCCTCCTCTTGAGATGCGACGGGAACACCGGGAATTCTTTCCCGACCACGCAGGGAAAGGATCCCTAGGCTCGAGCTAGGAGTCGGAAACGGGGCTCCTCTGGATGTGGGCGGGACTCTCGTGCTTCCTCTCGAGTGCAGACGGGTATGTCGGGGAACTTTTTTGAGTTGCAGCAAGGGTGTGAAGGACCCTTTGGAAGTTCCAGAGTTTAGGTGTGATTAGCCTCGAGACGCCTCAGCGGAAATGGGCCTCATCTCGCTTGGAGGGGAGAACCTCCTGATTTTCTCGAGTTGCGGCTGGTGCTCTCGACTTACGACGGGGACCTCAGGGACCCGCCATGCTGGTATCAGGAAAGGCCAGTCCCCATGCGAGTTGCTTGGGGTCTTCTGGGGATTCCTCTCCCGTCGATGCTGGTGCCTAAGACCTAGTGTGGAGTTGTTGCCGGAACCTGAGGATTCCTCTCCAGTGCTGACATGGATCTTGGGGTACTTCTGGAGTCTCCCCAGGGGAGCCAGTCCTCGTCTCGAGTTGGGGCATGCACGTGCGATTTCCTCCAAGCTGTAGCAGCAGTATCACGCTTCCCTTCGCGTGGATCAAGGGATCTGTGGCTTTCCCTTGAGGCTTTCACAGGAGGCTTTCCACGAAGTTTTCCCACAGGGCTGTCCCACGTGCCACCGTGGTGTGAGTCGATCCTCGGCTTGAAAGTCGATGCAGTGCAGGGAAAACAGGTTTCCCTGGAATGGACTGAGACATCTGGGGGACTCTGGGAATGGTGGCACGACCCTGGAGTTCCTCTCGCCTTTCCTGTGGAGAGCGCTCCTCTTGAGAAGCGACGGGAACGCGGGGAATTCTTTCCCGACCACGCAGGGAAAGGATCCCTCCTCTCGAGCTAGGAGGCGGAAACTGGGCTCCTCTGGATGTGGGCGGAACTCTCGAGCTTCCTCTCGAGTGGAGACGGGTATGTCGGGAACTTCTTGAGTTGCAGCAAGGGTTGAAGGACCCTTTGGAAGTTCCCGAGGTTAGGTGTGATTAGCCTCGAGACGGCTCAGCGGAAATGGGCCTCATCTCGCCTGGAGGAGAGAACCTCCTGGATTTTCTCGAGTTGCGGCAGGTGCTCTCGACTTACGACGGGACCTCAGGGACCCGCTCTGGTGGCCTCAGGAAAGGCCAGTCCCATGCGAGTTGCTCGGGGCCTCACGGGATTCCAATCCCGTCGATGCCAGGGCCTAAGACCTTGCTTGGAGTCGGTGCCGGAACCTGAGGTTTCCTTTCCAGTGCTGACATGGATCTTGGGGTACTTCTGGAGTCTCCCAGCGGAGTCAGTCCTCGTCTCGAGTGGGGGGATGCACGTGCGCTTTCATCCCTATTTGTAGCAGCAGTGTTGCGCTTCCCTTCGCGTCAATCAATGGTTCTGTGGCTTTTCCTCGAGGCTTTCCCACGAGGGCTTTCCCACAGGGCTGTCCACGTGCCACCGTGGTGTGAGTCGATCCTCGGCTTGAAAGTGGAGGCAGTGAAGGGAAAACAGGTTTCCCAAGAATGGACTGAGACATCTCGGGAACTCTGGGAATGGTGGCAGGACCCTGGAGTTCCTCTCGCCTTTCCTGTGGAGAGCGCCTCCTCTTGAGATGCGACGGAACGGGGAAATTCTTTCCCCACCACGCAGGGAAAGGATCCCTCCTCTCGATCTTGGAGGCGGAAACGGGGCTCCTCTGGATGTGGGCGGGACTCTCGTGCTTCCTCTCGAGTGGAGACTGGTTTGTCGGGGAACTTCTTGAGTTGCAACAAGGGTGTGAAGGACCCTTTGGAAGTTCCAGTTGTCAGATTGTGATTAGCCTCGAGACGCCTCAGCGGAAATGGGCCTCATCTCTCCTGGAGGGGAGAACCTCCTGGATTTTCTCGAGTTGGCGGCAGGTGCTCTCACTTACGACGGGGACCTCAGGGACCCGCCTGGTTGCCTCAGGAAAGGTCAGTCCCCATGCAGTTGCTCGGGGGCCTCTCGGGATTCCTCTCCCGTCGATGCCGGGGCCTTAGACCTTTGTGTGGAGTCGGTGCCAGATCCTGAGGATTCCTCTCCAGTGCTGACATGGATCTTGGGTACTTCTGGAGTCTCCCCAGGGTAGGCAGTCCTCGTCTCGAGTGGGGGCATGCACTGCGATTTCCTCCCGAGCTGTAGAGCAGTGTCACACTTCCCTTCGCGTGATCAAGGGATTTGTGGCTTTCCTCGAGGCTTTCCCAGGAGGCTTTTCCACGAGGCTTTCCTACAGGGCTGTCCCACGAGCCACCGTGGTGTGAGTCGATCCTCGGCTTGAAAGTCGAGACAGTGCAGGGAAAACAGGTTTCCCTGGAATGGACTGAGGCATCTGGGGGACTCTGGGAATGGTGGCACGACCCTGGAGTTCTCTCTCCTTTCCTGTGGAGAGCTCCTCTTGAGATGCGACGGGAAAGCCGGGAGTTTATTCCCGATCACGCAGGGGAAGGATCCTCCTCTCGAGCCAGGAGGCGGAAACGGGCTCCTCTGGATGTGGGCGGGACTCGCGTGTTTTCCTCTCGAGTGGAAACGGGTATGTCGGGGAAATTCTTGAGTTGCAGCAAGGGTGTGAAAGACCCTTTGGAAGTTCCAGATGTTAGATGTGATTAGCCTCAAGTCGCCTCAGCGGAAATGGGCCTCATCTCGCCTGGAGGGAGAACGTCCTGGAGTTTCTCTAGTTGTGGCAGGCACTCTCGACTTACGACGGGGACCTCAGGGACCCGCTCTGGTGGCCTCAGGAAATGCCAGTCCCCATTCGAGTTGCTCGGGGCCTCTCGGGATTCCTCTCCGTCGATGCCGGGCCTAAGATCTTGTGTGGAGTCGCTGCCGGAACCTGAGCATTCCTGTCTAGTGCTGACATGGATCTTGGGGTACTTCTGGAGTCTCCCCAAGGGAATCAGTCCTCATCTCGAGTGGGGCCTGCACGTTCGCTTTCCTCCGAGCTGTAGCAGCAGTGTCGAACTTACCTTCGCGTGGATCAAGGATCTGTGGCTTCACTCGAGGCTTTCCCACGAGGCTTTCCCACGAGGCTGCTGTCCACGTGCCACCGTGGTGCGAGTCGATCCTCGCTTGAAGTCGAGGCAGTGCAGGGAAAACCGGTTTCCCTGAAATGGACTGAGAAATCTGGGGTCTCTGGGAATGGTGGCATGACCTGGAGTTCCTCTCGCCTTTCCTGTGGAGAGCGCCTCTTCTTGAGATGCAACGGGAACGCGGGGAATTCTTTCCCCCCCCACGCAGGGAAAGGATTCCTCTCTCGAGCCTGGAGACGGAAATGGGCTCCTCAGTTTTGGTGGCGGGACTCTCGGTGGCTTCCTCTCGAATGGAGCGGTATGTCGGGGA